>NC_069500.1:1444661897-1444700888 GCF_027579735.1 Bombina bombina | reverse complement strand
ACACATATATAACATCTGTTCATCCCACTTACACTAATAAGACAGTGTGCCACCATATATAACTCTGTAATACCACTTACACTATATGCGAGACTGTGAACCCACTATAATAACATTCTGTAATAACCACTATACCACTAGAAGACAATGTGACCACACTATATAACATCTGTAATACCACTCTCACTATATGACATGTGACACACTATATAAATCTGGTAATACACTTACACTATATGACAGTGTGACACTATATAACATCTGTAATACCACTTACACTATATGACAATGTGACACATATAACATCTGTAATACCACTTACACTATGACAATGTGACAGACTATATAACATCTGTAATACCACTTACACTATATGACATGTGACACATATATAACATCTGTAATACCACTTACACTATATGACAATGTGACAACTATATAACATCTGTGATACCACTTACACTATATGGACAGTGTGACACACTATATAAACATCTGTAATACCACTTACACTATATGACAATGTGACACTATATAACATCTGTAATCCACTTACACTATATGACAATCTGACACACTATATAACATCTGTAATACCACTTACACTATATGACGTGAGACACTATATAACATCTGTAGTACCACTTACACTATATGACAATGTGACAACACATATAACATCTGTAATACCACTTACACTATATGACAATGTGACACACTATATAACATCTGTAATACCACTTACACTATATGACAATGTGACACTATATAACATCTGTAATACCCCTTACACTATATGACAATGTGACACTATATAACATCTGTAATACCCCTTACACTATATGACAATGTGACACTATATAACATCTGTAATACCACTTACACTATATGACAATGTGACACACTATATAACATCTGTAATACCACTTACACTATATGACAATGTGACACTATATAACATCTGTAATACCACTTACACTATATGACAATGTGACACTATATAACATCTGTAATACCCCTTACACTATATGACAATGTGACACTATATAACATCTGTAATACCACTTACACTATATGACAATGTGACACACTATATAACATCTGTAATACCACTTACACTATATGACAGTGTGACACACTATATAACATCTGTAATACCACTTACACTATATGACAGTGACACAATATAACATCTGTAATACCACTTACACTATATGACAATGTGACACACTATATAACATCTGTAATACCACTTACACTATATGACAGTGTGACACACTATATAACATCTGTAATACCACTTACACTATATGACAATGTGACACAATATAACATCTGTAATACCCCTTACACTATATGACAATGTGACAACTATATAACATCTGTGATACCACTTACACTATATGACATGTGACACACTATATAACTCTGTAATACCACTTACACTATATGACAATGTGACACTATATAACATCTGTAATACCACTTACACTATATGACAGTCTGACACACTATATAACATCTGTAATACCACTTACACTATATGACAGTGTGACACTATATAACATCTGTAATACCACTTACACTATATGACATGTGACACACTATATAACATCTGTAATACCACTTACACTATATGACAATGTGACACACTATATAACATCTGTAATACCACTTACACTATATGACAATGTGAACACTATAACATCTGTAATACCACATACACTATAGACAGTGTGACACAATATAACATCTGTAATACCACTTACACTATATGACACGGTGACACTATATAACATCTGTAATACCACTTACACTATATGACAATGTGACACACTATATAACATCTGTAATACCACTTACATATTGACAATGTGACACACTATATAACATCTGTAATACCACTTACACTATATGACAATGTGACACTATATAACATCTGTAATACCACTTACACTATATGACAATGTGACACTATATAACATCTGTAATACCCCTTACACTATATGACAATGTGACACACTATATAACATCTGTAATACCACTTACACTATATGACATTGTGACACACTATATAACATCTGTAATACCACTTAACACTATATGACAATGTGACGCTATATAACATCTGTAATACCACTTACACAATATGACATGTGACACACTATATAACATCTGTATACCACTTACACTATATGACAATGTGACACACTTTATAACATTGTAATACCACTTACACTATATGACAATGTGACACACTATATAACATCTGTAATACCACTTTACACTATATGACAGTGTGACACTATATACATCTGTAATACAACTTACACTATATGACAATGTGACACATATATAACATCTGTAATCACCCCATACACTATATGACAATGTGACACACTATATAAAATCTGTAATTACCACTTACACTATATGACAATGTGACACACTATATAACATCTGTAATACCCCTTACACTATATGACAGTGTGACACACTATATAACATCTGTAATACCACTTACACTATATGACAATGTGACACACTATATAACATCTGTAATACCACTTACACTATATGACAATGTGACACACTATTATAAACATCTGTAATACCACTTACACTATATGACAATGTGACACACTATATAACATCTGTAATACCACTTACACTGTAAGACAGTGTGACACAATATAACATCTGTAATACCACTTACACTATATGACAATGTGACACTACATAACATCTGTAATACCCCTTACACTATATGACAATGTGACACACTATATAACATATGTAGTACCACTTACACTATATGACAGCGTGACACACTATATAACATCTGTAATACCACTTACACTATATGACAGTGTGACACACTATATAACATCTGTAATACCACTTACACTATATGACAATGTGACCACTATATAACATCTGTAATACCACTTACACTATATGACAATGTGACACACTATATAACATCTGTAATACCACTTACACTATATGACAATGTGACACACTATATAACATCTGTAATACCACTTACACTATATGACACGGTGACACACTATATAACATCTGTAATACCACTTACACTATATGACAATGTGACACACTATAGAACATCTGTAGTACCACTTACACTATATGACAATGTGACACACTATATAACATCTGTAATACCACTTACACTATATGACAATGTGACACACTATATAACATCTGTAATACCACTTACACTGTATGACAATGTGACACACTATATAACATCTGTAATACCACTTACACTATATGACAATGTGACACTATATAACATCTGTAATACCACTTACACTATATGACAATGTGACACACTATATAACATCTGTAATACCACTTACACTATATGACAGTGTGACACACTATATAACATCTGTAATACCACTTACACTATATGACAGTGTGACACACTATATAACATATGTAATACCACTTACACTATATGACAGTGTGACACACTATATAACATCTGTAATACCACTTACACTATATGACAGTGTGACACACTATATAACATCTGTAATACCACTTACACTATATGACAATGTGACACACTATATAACATCTGTAATACCACTTACACTATATGACAATGTGACACACTATATAACATCTGTAATACCACTTACACTATATGACAATGTGACACACTATATAACATCTGTAATACTTACACTATATGACAATGTGACACACTATATAACATCTGTAATACCACTTACACTATATGACATGTGACACACTATATAACATCTGTAATACCACTTACACTATATGACAGTGTGACACACTATATAACATCTGTAATACCACTTACACTATATGACAGTGTGACACACTATATAACATCTGTAATACCACTTACACTATATCACAATGTGACACACTATATAACATCTGTAATACCACTTACACTATAAGACAATGTGACACACTATATAACATCTGTAATACCACTTACACTATATGACAATGTGACATTATATAACATCTGTAATACCACTTACACTATATGACATCTGTAATACCACTTACACTATATGACAATGTGACACACTATATAACATCTGTAATACCACTTACACTATATGACAATGTGACACACTATATAACATCTGTAATACCACTTACACTATATGACATGTGACACACTATATAACTCTTAATACTACTTACACTATATGACAGTGTGACACCTATATAACATCTGTAATACACTTACACTATATGACAAGTGTGACACATATATAACATCTGTAATACCACTTACACTATATGAACAGTGTGACACACTTATAAACATATGTAATACCACTTACACTATATGACAATGTGACACACTATATAACATCTGTAATACACTTACACTATATGACAGTGTGACACTATATAACATCTGTAATACACTTACACTATATGACAGTGTGACAAACTATATAACATCTGTAATACCACTTACACTATATGACAGTGTGACACTATATAACATCTGTAATACCACTTACACTATATGACAATGTGACCACACTATATAACATCTGTAATACCCACTTACACTATATGACAATGTGACACACTATATAACATCTGTAATACCACTTACACTATATGACAATGTGACACACTATATAACATCTGTATTACACTTACACTATATGACAATGTGACCCACTATATAACATCTGTAATACCACTTACACTATATGACAATGTGACACACTATATAACATCTGTAATACCACTTACACTATATGACAGTGTGACACACTATATAACATCTGTAATACCACTTACACTATATGACAATGTTACACACTATATAACATCTGTAATACCACTTACACTATATGACAATGTGACACTATATAACATCTGTAATACCACTTACACTATATGACAATGTGACACTATATAACATCTGTAATACCACTTACACTATATGACAATGTGACACTATATAACATCTGTAATACCACTTACACTATATGACAATGTGACACTATATAACATCTGTAATACCACTTACACTATATGACAATGTGACACTATATAACATCTGTAATACCACTTACACTATATGACAATGTGACACTATATAACATCTGTAATACCACTTACACTATATGACAGTGACACACTATATAACATCTGTAATACCACTTACACTATATGACAGTGTGACACACTATATAACATCTGTAATACCACTTACACTATTGACAGTGTGACACACTATATAACATCTGTAATACCACTTACACTATATGGACAATGTGACACAATATAACATCTGTAATACCCTTACACTATATGACAGTGTGACACTACAATATAACATCTGTAATACCACTTACACTATATGACAATGTGACACTATATAACATCTGTAATAACCACTACACTATATGACCAATGTGACACTAGTCTAACATCTGTAATTCCATTTACCTATATGACAGTGTGACACACTATATCCTCATCCTGTAATACCACTTACACTATATGACAGTGTGCACACATATATAACATCTGTAATACCACTTAACTATATGACAGTGTGACACACTATATAACATCTGTATAACACTTACACTATATGACAATGTGACACAATATATAAAATCTGTAATACCACTTACACTATATGACAATGTGACACACTATAATACATCTGTAATACCACTTACACTATATGACAATGTGACCACTATATAACATCTGTAATACCACTTACACTATATGACCAATGTGACACACTATATAACATCTGTCAATACCACTTACACTATATGACAATGTGACACTATATAACATCTGTAATACCACTTACACTATATGACAGTGTGACACACTATATAACATCTGTAATACCACTTACACTATATGACAATGTGACACACTATATGAAGTCTGTAATACCATTTACACTATATGACAGTGTGACACACTATATAACATCTGTAATACCACTTACACTATATGACATGTGACACACTATATAACATCTGTAATACCACTTACACTATATGACACGGTGAACACTATATACATCTGTAATACCACTTACACTATTATGACAATGTGACACACTATAGAACATCTGTAGTACCCAACTTACACTATATGACAATGTGACAACTATATACTATCTGTAATACCCACTTACACTATATGACAATGTGAACACACTATATAACATCTGTAAATACCACTTACACTGTATGACAATGTGACACACTATATAACATCTGTAATACCACTTACACTATATGACAATGTGACACTATATAACATCTGTAATACCACTTACACTATATGACAATGTGACACACTATATAACATCTGTAATACCACTTACACTATATGACAGTGTGACACTATATAACATCTGTAATACCACTTACACTATATGACAGTGTGACACACTATATAACATATGTAATACCACTTACACTATATGACAGTGTGACACACTATATAACATCTGTAATACCACTTACACTATATGACAGTGTGACACACTATATAACATCTGTAATACCCACTTACACTATATGACAATGTGACACACTATATAACATCTGTAATACCACTTACACTATATGACAATGTGACACACTATATAACATCTGTAATACCACTTACACTGTATGACAATGTGACACACTATATAACATCTGTAATACCACTTACACTATATGACAATGTGACACACTATATAACATCTGTAATACCACTTACACTATATGACAATGTGACACACTATATAACATCTGTAATACCACTTACACTATATGACAGTGTGACACACTATATAACATCTGTAATACCACTTACACTATATGACAATGTGACACACTATATAACATCTGTAATACCACTTACACTATATGACAATGTGACACACTATATAACATCTGTAATACCACTTACACTATATGACAATGTGACACTATATAACATCTGTAATACCACTTACACTATATGACAATGTGACACACTATATAACATCTGTAATACCACTTACACTATATGACAATGTGACACCTATATAACATCTGTAATACCACTTACACTATATGACAATGTGACACACTATATAACATCTGTAATACCACTTACACTATATGACAATGTGACACACTATATAACATCTGTAATACCACTTACACTATATGACAATGTGACACACTATATAACATCTGTAATTACCACTTACACTATATGACAAACGTGTGACAACTCTATATAACATCTGTAATACCACCTTCCACTCTATGACCAAGTGGGTGACACACTATAAAACATCTGTAATACCACTTACACTATATGACAATGTGACACTATATAACATCTGTAATACCACTATACACTATAATGACCGTGTGACACATATATACACATCTGCTCATACCACTACACTATATGCCCAATAGTGACACACTATATAACATCTGTAATACCAGCTTACACTATATGACAATGTGACACACTATATAACACTGTACTACCACTTTACCACTATATGACAGTGTGAACACTATATCAACATCTGTATCACTTACACTATGACCAATGTGACACCACTATAAAACATCTAGTAAATACCACTATACACTATATGACAAGTGTGACACACTATTATAACATCTGAATACCACTTACACTATATGACCCGTGGTGACGACAACTAATATAACATCTGTAATACATACTTACACTATATGACAGTGTGACACTATATAACATCTGTAATACCACTTACACTATATGACAATGTGACACTATATAACATCTGTAATACCACTTACACTATATGACAATGTGACACACTATATAACATCTGTCATACCACTTACACTATATGACACTGTGACACACTATATAACATCTGTAATACCACTTACACTATATGACAGTGTGACACACTATATAACATCTGTAATACCACTTACACTATATGACAGTGTGACACACTATATAACATCTGTAATACCACTTACACTATATGACAGTGTGACACACTATATAACATCTGTAATACCACTTACACTATATGACAGTGTGACACACTATATAACATCTGTAATACTACTTACACTATATGACAGTGTGACACACTATATAACATCTGTAATACCACTTACACTATATGACAGTGTGACACACTATATAACATCTGTAATACCACTTACACTATATGACAATGTGACACACTATATAACATCTGTAATACCACTTACACTATATGACAATGTGACACACTATATAACATCTGTAATACCACTTACACTATATGACAATGTGACACTCTATAACATCTGTAATACCACTTACACTATATGACAATGTGACACACTATATAACATCTGTAATACCACTTACACTATATGACAGTGTGACACTATATAACATCTGTAATACCACTTACACTATATGACAATGTGACACACTATATAACATCTGTAATACCCCTTACACTATATGACAATGTGACACACTATATAACATCTGTAATACCACTTACACTATATGACAGTGTGACACACTATATAACATCTGTAATACCACTTACACTATATGACAATGTGACACACTATATAACATCTGTAATACCACTTACACTATATGACAATGTGACACACTATATAACATCTGTAATACCACTTACACTATATGACAAGTGTGACACACTATATAACATCTGTAATACCACTTACACTATATGACAATGTGACACTATATAACATCTGTAATACCACTTACACTATATGACAATGTGACACACTATATAACATCTGTAATACCACTTACACTATATGACAATGTGACACACTATATAACATCTGTAATACCACTTACACTATATGACAATGTGACACACTATATAACATCTGTAATACCACTTACACTATATGACAATGTGACACACTATATAACATCTGTAATACCACTTACACTATATGACAATGTGACACACTATATAACATCTGTAATACCACTTACACTATATGACAGTGTGACACACTATATAACATCTGTAATACCACTTACACTATATGACAATGTGACACACTATATAACATCTGTAATACCACTTACACTATATGACAATGTGACACACTATATAACATCTGTAATACCACTTACACTATATGACAGTGTGACACACTATATAACATCTGTAATACCACTTACACTATATGACAATGTGACACACTATATAACATCTGTAATACCACTTACACTATATGACAATGTGACACACTATATAACATCTGCAATACCACTTACACTATATGACATGTGACCACTATATAACATCTGTAATACCACTTACACTATATGACAATGTGACACACTATATAACATCTGTAATACCACTTACACTATATGACAACTGTGACAACTATATAACATCTGTAATACCACTTACACTATATGACAACTGTGACACCTATATAACATCTGTAATACCACTTACACTATATGACAATTGTGAACACTATATAACATCTGTAATACCACTTACACTATATGACAATGTGACACACTATATAACATCTGTACTACCACTTAACACTATATGACAATGTGACACACTATATAACATCTGTAATACCACTTACACTATATGACAGTGTGACACACTATATAACATCTGTAATACCACTTACACTATATGACAATGTGACACACTATATAACATCTGTAATACCACTTACACTATATGACAATGTGACACACTATATAACATCTGTAATACCACTTACACTATATGACAATGTGACACACTATATAACATCTGTAATACCACTTACACTATATGACAATGTGACACACTATATAACATCTGTAATACCACTTACACTATATGACAATGTGACACACTATATAACATCTGTAATACCACTTACACTATATGACAGTGTGACACACTATATAACATCTGTAATACTACTTACACTATATGACAGTGTGACACTATATAACATCTGTAATACCACTTACACTATATGACAATGTGACACTATATAACATCTGTAATACCACTTACACTATATGACAATGTGACACACTATATAACATCTGTCATACCACTTACACTATATGACACGGTGACACACTATATAACATCTGTAATACCACTTACACTATATGACAGTGTGACACACTATATAACATCTGTAATACCACTTACACTATATGACAGTGTGACACACTATATAACATCTGTAATACCACTTACACTATATGACAATGTGACACACTATATAACATCTGTAATACCACTTACACTATATGACAGTGTGACACACTATATAACATCTGTAATACCACTTACACTATATGACAGTGTGACACACTATATAACATCTGTAATACCACTTACACTATATGACAGTGTGACACACTATATAACATCTGTAATACCACTTACACTATATGACAATGTGACACACTATATAACATCTGTAATACCACTTACACTATATGACAATGTGACACACTATATAACATCTGTAATACCACTTACACTATATGACAGTGTGACACACTATATAACATCTGTAATACCACTTACACTATATGACAGTGTGACACACTATATAACATCTGTAATACCACTTACACTATATGACAGTGTGACACACTAAAAAAAATCTGTAATACCACTTACACTATATGACAATGTGACACACTATATAACATCTGTAATACCACTTACACTATATGACAAGTGTGACACACTATATAACATCTGTAATACCACTTACACTATATGAACAATGTGACACACTATATAACATCTTAATAACCACTTACACTATATCACAGTGTGACAACTATATAACATCTGTAAATACCACTTACACTATATGACAATGTGAACACTATATAACATCTGTAATACCACTTACACTATATGACAATGTGACACACTATATAACTTCTGTAATACCACTTACACTATATGACAATGTGACACACTATATAACATCTGTAATACCACTTACACTATATGACAATGTGACACACTATATAACATCTGTAATACCACTTACACTATATGACAGTGTGACACTATATAACATCTGTAATACCCTTACTTTGAGTGGGACACTATATATGTATCTTTGAGTGTGACACACTATATAACATCTGTAATACCACCTTACACTATATGACAATGTGACACACTATATAACATCTGTAATACCACTTACACTATATGACAGTGTGACACACTATATAACATCTGTAATACCACTTACACTATATGACAATGTTACACACTATATAACATCTGTAATACCACTTACACTATGTGACAATGTGACACTATATAACATCTGTAATACCACTTACACTATATGACAATGTGACACTATATAACATCTGTAATACCACTTACACTATATGACAATGTGACACTATATAACATCTGTAATACCACTTACACTATATGACAATGTGACACTATATAACATCTGTAATACCACTTACACTATATGACAATGTGACACTATATAACATCTGTAATACCACTTACACTATATGACAATGTGACACTATATAACATCTGTAATACCACTTACACTATATGACAGTGTGACACACTATATAACATCTGTAATACCACTTACACTATATGACAGTGTGACACACTATATAACATCTGTAATACCACTTACACTATATGACAGTGTGACACACTATATAACATCTGTAATACCACTTACACTATATGACAATGTGGACACACTATATAACATCTGTAATACCACTTACACTATATGACAGTGTGACACACTATATAACATCTGTAATACCACTTACACTATATGACAATGTGACACTATATAACATCTGTAATACCACTTACACTATATGACAATGTGACACTATATAACATCTGTAATACCACTTACACTATATGACAGTGTGACACACTATATAACATCTGTAATACCACTTACACTATATGACAGTGTGACACACTATATAACATCTGTAATACCACTTACACTATATGACAGTGTGACACACTATATAACATCTGTAATACCACTTACACTATATGACAATGTGACACACTATATAACATCTGTAATACCACTTACACTATATGACAATGTGACACACTATATAACATCTGTAATACCACTTACACTATATGACAATGTGACACACTATATAACATCTGTAATACCACTTACACTATATGACAATGTGACACACTATATAACATCTGTAATACCACTTACACTATATGACATGTGACACTATATAACATCTGTAATACCACTTACACTATATGACAGTGTGACACACTATATAACATCTGTAATACCACTTACACTATATGACAGTGTGACACACTATATAACATCTGTAATTCCACTTACACTATCACAGTGTGACACACTATATAACATCTGTAATACCACTTACACTATATGACAATGTGACACACTATATAACATCTGTAATACCACTTACACTATATGACAATGTGACACACTATATAACATCTGTAATACCACTTACACTATATGACAGTGTGACACACTATATAACATCTGTAATACCACTTACACTATATGACAATGTGACACACTATATAACATCTGTAATACCACTTACACTATATGACAATGTGACACACTATATAACATCTGTAATACCACTTACACTATATGACAGTGTGACACACTATATAACATCTGTAATACCACTTACACTATATGACAATGTGACACACTATATAACATCTGTAATACCACTTACACTATATGACAATGTGACACACTATATAACATCTGTAATACCACTTACACTATATGACAATGTGACACACTATATAACATCTGTAATACCACTTACACTATATAACAATGTGACACACTATATAACATCTGTAATACCACTTACACTATATGACAGTGTGACACACAATATAACATCTGTAATACCACTTACACTATATGACAATGTGACACTATATAACATCTCTAATACCACTTACACTATATGACAATGTGACACACTATATAACATCTGTAATACCACTTACACTATATGACAATGTGACACACTATATAACATCTGTAATACCACTTACACTATATGACAGTGTGACACACTATATAACATCTGTAATACCACTTACACTATATGACAATGTGACACACTATATAACATCTGTAATACCACTTACACTATATGACAATGTGACACACTATATAACATCTGTAATACCCCTTACACTATATGACAATGTGACACACTATATAACATCTGTAATACCACTTACACTATATGACAGTGTGACACTATATAACATCTGTAATACCACTTACACTATATGACAATGTGACACACTATATAACATCTGTAATACCACTTACACTATATGACAATGTGACACACTATATAACATCTGTAATACCACTTACACTATATGACAGTGTGACACACTATATAACATCTGTAATACTACTTACACTATATGACAGTGTGACACACTATATAACATCTGTAATACCACTTACACTATATGACAGTGTGACACACTATATAACATCTGTAATACCACTTACACTATATGACAATGTGACACACTATATAACATCTGTAATACCACTTACACTATATGACAATGTGACACTATATAACATCTGTAATACCACTTACACTTTATGACAATGTGACACTATATAACATCTGTAATACCACTTACACTATATGACAATGTGACACACTATATAACATCTGTAATACCACTTACACTATATGACAGTCTGACACACTATATAACATCTGTAATACCACTTACACTATATGACAATGTGACACACTATATAACATCTGTAATACCACTTACACTATATGACAGTGTGACACACTATATAACATCTGTAATACCAC
The DNA here is from genome assembly GCF_027579735.1 of Bombina bombina. Lineage (NCBI taxonomy): Eukaryota > Metazoa > Chordata > Amphibia > Anura > Bombinatoridae > Bombina > Bombina bombina. The sequence continues at coordinate 1,444,686,914 of NC_069500.1, read as the reverse complement.
TTACACTATATGACAGTGTGACACACTATATAACATCTGTAATACCACTTACACTATATGACAGTCTGACACACTATATAACATCTGTAATACCACTTACACTATATGACAGTGTGACACACTATATAACATCTGTAATACCACTTACACTATATGACAATGTGACACTATATAACATCTGTAGTACCACTTACACTATATGACAATGTGACACACTATATAACATCTGTAATACCACTTACACTATATGACAATGTGACACACTATATAACATCTGTAATACCACTTACACTATATGACAATGTGACACACTATATAACATATGTAATACCACTTACACTATATGACAGTGTGACACACTATATAACATCTGTAATACCACTTACACTATATGACAATGTGACACACTATATAACATCTGTAATACCACTTACACTATATGACAATGTGACACACTATATAACATCTGTAATACCACTTACACTGTATGACAATGTGACACACTATATAACATCTGTAATACCACTTACACTATATGACAATGTGACACACTATATAACATCTGTAATACCGCTTACACTATATGGCAGTGTGACACACTATATAACATCTGTAATACCACTTACACTATATGACAGTGTGACACTATATAACATCTGTAATACCACTTACACTATATGACAATGTGACACTATATAACATCTGTAATACCATTTACACTATATGACAGTGTGACACACTATATAACATCTGTAATACTACTTACACTATATGACAATGTGACACACTATATAACATCTGTAATACTACTTACACTATATGACAATGTGACACACTATATAACATCTGTAATACCACTTACACTATATGACAATGTGACACTATATAACATCTGTAATACCACTTACACTATATGACAATGTGACACACTATATAACATATGTAATACCACTTACACTATATGACAGTGTGACACACTATATAACATCTGTAATACCACGTACACTATATGACAGTGTGACACTATATAACATATGTAATACCACTTACACTATATGACAGTGTGACACACTATATAACATATGTAATACCCCTTACACTATATGACAATGTGACACTATATAACATCTGTAATACCACTTACACTATATGACAGTGTGACACTATATAACATCTGTAATACCATTACACTATATGACAGTGTGACACACTATATAACATCTGTAATACCACTTACACTATATGACAGTGTGACACTATATAACATCTGTAATACCACTTACACTATATGACAGTGTGACACACTATATAACATCTGTAATACCACTTACACTATATGACAGTGTGACACACTATATAACATCTGTAATACCACTTACACTATATGACAGTGTGACACACTATATAACATCTGTAGTACCACTTACACTATATGACAATGTGACACACTATATAACATCTGTAATACCACTTACACTATATGACAATGTGACACTATATAACATCTGTAATACCATTTACACTATATGACAGTGTGACACACTATATAACATCTGTAATACCACTTACACTATATGACAGTGTGACACACTATATAACATCTGTAATACTACTTACACTATATGACAATGTGACACACTATATAACATCTGTAGTACCACTTACACTATATGACAATGTGACACACTGTATAACATCTGTAATACCACTTACACTATATGACAATGTGACACACTATATAACATCTGTAGTACCACTTACACTATATGACAATGTGACACACTATATAACATCTGTAATACCACTTACACTATATGACAATGTGACATTATATAACATCTGTAATACCACTTACACTATATGACAATGTGACACACTATATAACATCTGTAATACCACTTACACTATATGACACGGTGACACACTATATAACATCTGTAATACCACTTACACTATATGACACGGTGACACACTATATAACATCTGTAATACCACTTACACTATATGACACGGTGACACACTATATAACATCTGTAATACCACTTACACTATATGACAATGTGACACACTATATAACATCTGTAATACCACTTACACTATATGACAATGTGACACACTATATAACATCTGTAATACCACTTACACTATATGACAGTGTGACACTATATAACATCTGTAATACCACTTACACTATATGACACGGTGACACACTATATAACATCTGTAATACCACTTACACTATATGACAGTGTGACACACTATATAACATCTGTAATACCACTTACACTATATGACAATGTGACACACTATATAACATCTGTAATACCACTTACACTATATGACAATGTGACACACTATATAACATCTGTAATACCACTTACACTATATGACAATGTGACACACTATATAACATCTGTAATACCACTTACACTATATGACAGTGTGACACACTATATAACATCTGTAATACCACTTACACTATATGACAATGTGACACACTATATAACATCTGTAATACCACTTACACTATATGACAATGTGACACTATATAACATCTGTAATACCACTTACACTATATGACAGTGTGACACTATATAACATCTGTAATACTACTTACACTATATGACAGTCTGACACACTATATAACATCTGTAATACCACTTACACTATATGACAGTGTGACACACTATATAACATCTGTAATACCACTTACACTATATGACAATGTGACACACTATATAACATCTGTAATACCACTTACACTATATGACAATGTGACACACTATATAACATCTGTAATACCACTTACACTATATGACAATGTGATACACTATATAACATCTGTAATACCACTTACACTATATGACAATGTGACACACTATATAACATCTGTAATACCACTTACACTATATGACAGTGTGACACACTATATAACATCTGTAATACCACTTACACTATATGACAATGTGACACACTATATAACATCTGTAATACCACTTACACTATATGACAGTGTGACACACTATATAACATCTGTAATACCACTTACACTATATGACAGTGTGACACACTATATAACATCTGTAATACCACTTACACTATATGACAGTGTGACACAATATAACATCTGTAATACCACTTACACTATATGACAATGTGACACACTATATAACATCTGTAATACCACTTACACTATATCACAATGTGACACTATATAACATCTGTAATACCACTTACACTATATGACAGTCTGACACACTATATAACATCTGTAATACCACTTACACTATATGACACGGTGACACACTATATAACATCTGTAATACCACTTACACTATATGACAATGTGACACTATATAACATCTGTAATACCACTTACACTATATGACAATGTGACACACTATATAACATCTGTAATACCACTTACACTATATGACAATGTGACACACTATATAACATCTGTAATACCACTTACACTATATGACACGGTGACACACTATATAACATCTGTAATACCACTTACACTATATGACAATGTGACACACTATATAACATCTGTAATACCACTTACACTATATGACAGTGTGACACACTATATAACATCTGTAATACCACTTACACTATATGACAGTGTGACACACTATATAACATCTGTAATACCACTTACACTATATGACACGGTGACACACTATATAACATCTGTAATACCACTTACACTATATGACAATGTGACACACTATATAACATCTGTAGTACCACTTACACTATATGACAATGTGACACACTATATAACATCTGTAATACTACTTACACTATATGACAATGTGACACACTATATAACATCTGTAATACCACTTACACTATATGACAATGTGACACACTATATAACATCTGTAGTACCACTTACACTATATGACAATGTGACACACTATATAACATCTGTAATACCACTTACACTATATGACAATGTGACACACTATATAACATCTGTAATACCACTTACACTATATGACAATGTGACACACTATATAACATCTGTAATACCACTTACACTATATGACAGTGTGACACACTATATAACATCCACTGTGAGCCAGCTGTAATGCGGTTTCCATTCAAAACCATCTAACACATTAAGGAGATGTTTGGTATCTCGTAGATAACTCCCCAGTTGGTCCACAAGTGGCTGTATCACCGAATCAACCCATTCTGGCAAGGGTTCCAGCAAGGAACCAATCCCTGATACTATAGGCCTACCCTTGATATTGTCAAGGGATTTGTGAATTTTGGGTAAGTGGTGGAAAAGGGGTGTTCTAGGAAATTTAACAGTAACAAAATCTGCTGTTTTTAGATCAAGATAACCCTTTTCTATCCCCTCATCCACCATTGACCCAATCTGTTGCTGGTAAATCTTAGTAGGGTCTCTCTGAAGTATAGAATAAGTATTTCTATCTTCCAATTGGTTTAGAGCCTCTTTTACATACTCACTCCTGTTTAATATCACTGTACTGCCTCCCTTGTCTGACTTCTTATATACCAGGTTAGTTTTATTCGTAAGAGTTTTAGTGCTATTATTCACTTTTTTCGTTTATTTCTACTTGATTTTTGAGAAATTACTTGTTTGTTTAGTTCCGTTAGTTCTCTCTCAATGGTCCTATGAAATAGTTCTAAAACAGTCCCGCTGCTCTGAATAGGGTAAAATGAAGATTTAGACGCAAATGTATGACTTATCCTATTACCATATAAAGTATCCACTGTCTGACTGTCAGGCTCAATATTTGCATTATCATTATCCATTAAGTCTATCATATCTCTCATACCGCACTGATCATCAAAATCAAGATCTGATTCTCCTCTTATAGAGTTTACCATTGCGTTTGCATTATTATTGCCACCTGAGAGAATATGTATGGACTCTTTGGTTCCTTCTTCAGTAGCATCAGTGACAAAGTATCGTTTGAGAGTGAGGTTCCGTACAAACCTATTAAGATCAATTAGCGTCTCAAACAGCTTAAAGTTATTTTCGGGTGCAAAACCAAGCCCTAAATTTAACGTTTCATACTCTTCAGGAGTTAATGTCTCATCAGAGACATTAATAACATTCCCTACTATTGGAACCGTTTTACCCAGAGGGGTAATAACAATTTCTGGGGTAAGGTCTATTTTTGCATTCTTAAATGATATCTGGGTTTCTCCACTAATTCTCTCTGCTCTCTTCTTTGACCTCCCCCCCCCCCTTCGTTTCTTTCTCCGTCCAGGTAAAAAACCTGTTGCACAGAATCTGCCTCTTCTCCATTGGGATGATTTTTATTTATGTTGATATCCATATATTTGTTTGCTGGATTCTGGTATCTCCTATTACCCCTACCTCTGGGATAGGATCTAGATTGAACTGATTCCTGTCTAGGTTCTGTAAACCTGTCTTTGCTAGTATTTGCACCTAGTGGCCTCTAGTTATCAACGCGTCTACTTACCTGCCTTCGCCGGCCCAATACGCCCGCCTAAGCTCGCCTACCATCGCCGCTGCGGACCTGAAAAATCTTGCCAAAGTTATCAATAAATCTGTCAAAAAGCTGCGCACCAAGTACGGGGCGATGAGCAGCGGACTGTGATAGTTATCACTCATCCGATCTCGCTGCTTTTCGGCTTTTTGGCAGCTTTATTGACAAGCTGTCACTAAGCACCCACACTAAACTACACTGTTCTACCCCCTATACCGGCGCCCCCGGAGCCCCCTGCAACTAAATAAAGTTATTAACCCCTAAACCGCCGCTCCTAGACCCCGCCGCAACTATAATAAATGTATTAACCCCTAAACCACTGCTCCCAGAGCCCACCGCCACCTACATTATACCTAGTAACCCCTATCCTGCCCCCCCTATACAGCCGCCACCTATAACAAAGTGATTAACCCCTATCCTGCGGATCCCGGACCTCGCCGCAACTAAATAAATAGTTTAACCCCTAAACCGCCTCTCCTGGACCCCGCCGCAACCTATATTAAACTTATTAACCCCTAATCTGCCCCCCCACACCGTCGCCACCTATAATAAATTTATTAACCCCTATCCTGCCCCCCCTATACCGCCGCAAACTATAATAAATTTATTAACCCCTATCCTGCCCCCCCTACACCGCCGCCACTATAATTAAGAATTATTAACCCCTAAACCTAAGTCTAACACTAACCCTAACACACCCCTAACTTAAATATTAATTAAATAAATCTAAATAATATTTCTCTTATTAACTAAATTAATCCTATTTAAAACTAAATACTTACCTTTAAAATAAACCCTAATATAGCTACAATATAAATAATAATTATATTGTAGCTATCTTAGGATTTATTTTTATTTTACAGGCAACTTTCAATTTATTTTAACTAGGTACAATAGCTATTAAATAGTTATTAACTATTTAATAGCTATCTAGTTAAAATAAAGAGAAATTTACCTGTAAAATAAAAACTAACCTAAGTTACAATTACACCTAACACTACACTATAATTAACTAAATTATTCCTATTTAAAACTAAATACTTACCTGTAAAATAAACCCTAAGATAGCTACAATATAAATAATAATTACATTGTAGCTATTTTAGGATTTATATTTATTTTACAGGTAACTTTGTATTTATTTTAGCTAGTTAGAATAGTTATTAAATAGTTATTAACTATTTAATAACTACCTAGCTAAAAGAAATACAAAATTACCTGTAAAATAAATCCTAACCTAAGTTACAATTAAACCTAACACTACACTATCATTACATTAATTAAATAAATTAGCTGCAAATAACTACAATTAAATTCAATTAAATAAACTAACTAAAGTACAAAAAATAAAAAAGCTAAGTTACAAAAAATAAAAAAAATAATTTACAAACATTTCAAAAATATTACAACAATTTTAAGCTACTTACACCTAATCTAAGCCCCCTAATAAAATAACAAAGCCCCCCAAAATAAAAAAATGCCCTACCCTATTCTACATTAAAAAGTTACCAGCTCTATTACCTTACCAGCCCTTAAAAGGGCCTTTTGCGGGGCATGCCCCAAAGAAAACAGCTCTTTTGCCTGTAAAATAAAAATACAACCCCCCCAACATTAAAACCCACCACCCACATACCCCTACTCTAACCCAAACCCCCCTTAAATAAACCTAACACTACCCCCCTGAAGATCATCCTACCTTTAGCCGTCTTCAGCCAGCCGACCACCGATGGAACCGAAGAGGAGATCCGGAGCGGCAGAAGTCATCATCCAAGGGGCCCTGAAGAAGTCTTCCATCCGATTGAAGTCTTCATCCAAGCGGCGTCTTCAATCTTCATCCATCCGGAGCGGAGCGATCTTCAGACGAGCCGACGCGGAGCCATCCTCTTCTTCCCGACGACTAACGACGAATGACGGTACCTTTAAGTGATCTCATCCAAGATGGCGTCCCTTCAATTCCGATTGTCTGATAGGATTCTATCAGCCAATCGGAATTAAGGTAGGAAAAATCTGATTGGCTGATTAAATCAGAAACTATAGTTAATGTAAGGAGCGCCTAAGATAAAAGGCCAGGTCAAATAAAAAGTGAAAGTGGAGTTCAACAGAGATATATGCATAAAATATTTAATAACAAATATTGTAAAAACATATATATAATAAAAACATATAGTTCATGGATCCATGATACAATAAAAACAATGGTTAAAGCCAAATGTACATTAGATGACAAAGATATATAAAAAAGACCGCAATATAATACAGAGCTCAAATAATGGTGTAGAGGAATACAGGTACTGGGTATACAAGGTGACATTGTGTATAATGTGTATACGGTGTACTGAGGTCCCTAGGGATCTCAGTGGTGTAACAATACAGATACAAGAAAAAATATAAAGAAAAAATAATTAATAAACAATAATTAAAAAAGCGACAAGTGAGCAAACAAGTCCAATGTTCCAATCCAGTGATAAAAGTTCCTAATGATCCAAATGTGATGTTATAATCCAAGCGATAGGAAGACAAAAATATAAAAACAAAAATAATGAACCAAAAAAGTGAAAACACAATCAATAGTGGATAACGAGTGTTGTAAGCAATTGCTCAAAAATAGGATTCAAAGCCAATAAAAAATATATGAAAATATAAAAATATAAGTCAATAGTGTCTTGTAGTGATCAATAAAAAACAAAATATTCCATAACCATATATGCCAACGCGTTTCGGCCCACCAATAGGGCCTTTTTCAAGACTATTTTTTCTTGTATCTGTATTGTTACACCACTGAGATCCCTAGGGACCTCAGTACACCCGTATACACATTATACACAATGTCACCTTGTATACCCAGTACCTGTATTCCTCTACACCATTATTTGAGCTCTGTATTATATTGCAGTCTTTTTTATATATCTTTGTCATCTAATGTACATTTGGCTTTAACCATTGTTTTTATTGTATCATGGATCCATGAACTATATGTTTTTATTATATATATGTTTTTACAATTTTCTTATTAAATATTTTATGCATATATCTCTGTTGAACTCCACTTTCACTTTTTATTTGACCTGGCCTTTTATCTTAGGCGCTCCTTACATTAACTATAGTTTCTGATAGATCTTTATGGGTAACTAGGGACCCATTTGTTTTAGGAGCTTAAGGTCTTTTCGAGTTACCGCCGTTAGATTAATATTGTGGCTGATTAAATCAGCCAATCAGATTTTTCCTACCTTAATTCCGATTGGCTGATAGAATCCTATCAGCCAATCGGAATTGAAGGGACGCCATCTTGGATGACGTCACTTAAAGGTACCGTCATTCGTCGTTAGTCGTTGGGAAGAAGAGGATGGCTCCGCGTCGGCTCGTCTGAAGATGGTTCCGCTTCACTCCGGATGGATGAAGATTGAAGACGCCGCTTGGATGAAGACTTCAATCGGATGGAAGACTTCTTTACCGCCCCTTGGATGATGACTTCTGCCGCTCCGGATCTCCTCTTCGGTTCCATCGATGGTCGGCTGGCTGAAGACGGCTAAAGGTAGGATGATCTTCAGGGGGTTAGTGTTAGGTTTATTTAAGAGGGGTTTGGGTTAGAGTAGGGGTATGTGGTTGGTGGGTTTTAATGTTGGGGGGTTGTATTTTTATTTTACAGGCAAAAGAGCTGTTTTCTTTGGGGCATGCCCTGCAAAAGGCCCTTTTAAGGGCTGGTAAGATAATAGAGCTGGTAACTTTTTAATGTAGAATAAGGTAGGGCATTTTTTTTATTTTGGGGGCTTTGTTATTTTATTAGGGGGCTTAGATTAGGTGTAAGTAGCTTAAAATTGTTGTAATATTTTTGAAATGTTTGTAAAAAATTTTTTTTAATTTTTTGTAACTTAGCTTTTTTATTTTTTGTACTTTAGTTAGTTTATTTAATTGAATTTAATTGTAGTTATTTGTAGCTAATTTATTTAATTAATTTAATGATAGTGTAGTGTTAGGTTTAATTGTAACTTAGGTTAGGATTTATTTTACAGGTAATTTTGTATTTCTTTTAGCTAGGTAGTTATTAAATAGTTAATAACTATTTAATAACTATTCTAACTAGCTAAAATAAAAACAAAGTTACCTGTAAAATAAATATAAATCCTTAAATAGCTACAATGTAATTATTAATTACATTGTAGCTATCTTAGGGTTTATTTTACAGGTAAGTATTTAGTTTTAAATAGGAATAATTTATTTAATTATAGTGTAGTGTTAGGTGTAATTGTAACTTAGGTTAGTTTTTATTTTACAGGTAAATTTCTCTTTATTTTAACTAGATAGCTATTAAATAGTTAATAACTATTTAATAGCTATTGTACCTAGTTAAAACAAATTGAAATTTGCCTGTAAAATAAAAATAAATCCTAAGATAGCTACAATATAATTATTATTTATATTGTAGCTATATTAGGGTTTATTTTAAAGGTAAGTATTTAGTTTTAAATAGGATTAATTTAGTTAATAAGAGAAATATTATGAAGATTTATTTAATTAATATTTAAGTTAGGGGGTGTTAGGGTTAGTGTTAGACTTAGGTTTAGGGGTTAATAATTTTATTATAGTGGCGGCGGTATAGGGGGGGCAGGATAGGGGTTAATAAATTTATTATAGGTGGTGACGGTGTAGGGGGGGCAGATTAGGGGTTATTAAATTTAATATAGGTTGCGGTGGGGTCCGGGAGCGGCGGTTTAGGGGTTAAACTATTTATTAAGGTGCGGCGAGGTCCGGGATCCGCAGGATAGGGGTTAATAACTTTATTATAGGTGGCGGCGGTATAGGGGGGGCAGGATAGGGGTTACTAGGTATAATTTAGGTGGCGGCGGTGTCCGAGTGCGGCGGTTTAGGGGTTAATAACTTTATTATAGTTGCGGCGGGGTCTAGGAGCGGCGGTTTAGGGGTTAATAACTTTATTTAGTTGCGGGTGGCTCCGGTATAGGGGGTAATACATTTATTTAGATGCGGCGGTGTAGGGGGGGCAGATTAGGGGTGTTTAGACTCTGGGTACATGTTAGGGTGTTAGGTGTAGACAGCTCCCATAGGAATCAATGGGATATCTGGCAGCAGAGAACATGAACTTTCGCTATGGTCAGACTCCCATTGATTCCTATGGGATCCGCCGCCTCCAGGGCGGCGGTTTGAAAACCAGGTACGCTGGGCCGGAAAAGTGCCGAGCGTACCTGCTAGTTTTTTGATAACTAGCAAAAGTAGTCAGATTGTGCCGAACTTGTGTGCGGAACATCTGGAGTGACGTAAGAATCAATCTGTGTCGGACTGAGTCCGGCGGATCGAAGCTTACGTCACTAAATTCTACTTTTGCCAGTGTCTAGGGCTTGATAACTAAGGCGAATCAGCCTCGCCACAAATACGCTGCGGAATTCCAGCGTATTTGAGGTTGACGGCTTGATAACTAGGGGCCTTAAGCTCTACATGACTCCTAACCTGTCCTCGACCTCTGCCTCTACCTCCTCTTGATTTCAAAATTGAACCCCTATATGGCTTTTCTCCTGGGGATGGTAGAACACTTTCACTTTCAAATTTGTCCTAATAGTCATCTGAGTCATAGTTCCTTCCATAGTCATCTTCTCCAGATTCTGCCTCTGTGTCTGAAAGTGTTACTTTTTTATATTTGGGGATATCTTTATTTGAATCCTTCTCTTCTCTTCTTTCATTTTCACTGTCACTTAGTTGGCTTTGTCTTCTTCCTCTTCTACCTCTACCACCTCTTCCTCTTTGTCTGTATGTTCTTCTGTAGTTTGTTGCACGTTCCTTCCTGTTCCATACAAAGACTTGATCTTTTTTATAGTCCTCCGAATCACGAATATATTTGCTATGTTTCACTTTCAGAATTTCAGATTTCACTTCTTTTACTGTGGTTCTTAGTATCACATCCATTTCCACATCCTGTGTATCAAGAATCAGGAATATCTAAATGTGTTGAAATACGTGTTAAATTTGCCTGAAGAGCTATACATGTAAAGAGAAGATTATATACAGCAATTTACATGCAAAGAGAAGATTATATACAGCAATTTACATGCAAAGAGAAGATTATATACAGCAATCTCCAAAATGGAATTAGACAATGCAAGCAAATTTTGGATAGATCCTTTGATAAAGGCCAGCAGAGTTTGGAATTTGAAAACATATTTTCCAACAGTAGAACAAATTCAGCCTTAGGGGATCTATTTCTTGAAATGGAAAAGTTGCAGCTGAAAGAAACACGGCTGAAATTAGATAAATGGACACTTGAACGTTACCATAGCCTTAAGATGATCCCTCGGGGGCTGAGATTAAACAAATACCCGACATTTGAGGTGAATGATCAGGACTATGTTAAAGAGTAGAATGATGTCTTGCAGGAATGTTCCATAAGGTTACTTCTATTAACTATAAAATATAAAACCAAAGATTTGGCACTAACACGGGACAAGATAATTGAGCTACAAGTGAGTCTTGATACTTTTACAGAAGATCCCACATACCTGGAAATGGATGTGATACTAAGAACCACGGTAGAAGAGATGAAATCTGAAATTCTGAAAGTGAAACATAGCAAATATAATCGTGATTCGGAGGACTATAAAAAAGATCAAGTCTTTGTATGGAACAGGAAGGAACGTGCAACAAACTACAGAAGAACATACAGACAAAGAGGAAGAAGTGGTAGAGGTAGAAGAGGAAGAAGACAAAGCCAACTAAGTGACAGTGAAAATGAAAGAAGAGAAGAGAAGGATTCAAATAAAGATATCCCCAAATACAAAAAAGTAACACTTTCAGACACAGAGGCAGAATCTTGCCAGAATGGGTTGATTCGGTGATACAGCTTTTTGTGGGCCAACTGGGGAGTTATCTATGAGATACCAAACATCTCCTTAATGTATTAGATGGTTTTGAATGGAAACCACATTACAGCTGGCTCACAGCGGATGTTGTGTCGCTGTACTCAACCATACCACATGACTCTGGCATTAAGGCCATTGATAGTTTCTTGAAAAATACAAATTTAAGTGAAGGCCAAAGAGAGTATATTTTGATGGTTATTCGGTATCTACTTGAACACAATTTCTTTTTCTTTGAAGGAAATTTCTACCTCCAAAGATGTGGCACGGCGATGGGGGCGAAATTCGCCCCATCGTACGCCAACCTATTTTTAGGTTGGTGGGAAGCGGAGCACATCTTTGGAGGTAGAAATCCCTTCAGGTCATGTATTAAAATCTATAAGAGATTTATAGATGACCTGCTGTTTGCTTGGACTGGCACTAAAGAGGAGGCAATACTGTTTGTTCATTATTTAAATCACAATCAAGTGAATTTGAAATTTACTATGGAATTTGATAAAGAGAGGATAAACTATTTGGATGTATCCCTAATAGAGACTAGCAACACGATAGTTGAAAGTCAACTATATATAAAACCTATTTCAAAGAACACGTTGCTACATTCAACAAGTAATCATCCCGTGCATGTTCCCTTTGCAATAGCAAAGGGACAATTTGTAAGGATTAAGCGCAATTGTAGTAAATATGAGAATTATAATAGTGAGTGTGAGTTACTTACACTAAAGCTAAAAGAAAGAGGATACTCAAATAGAGTTATAAAAAGGACGAGATTACAAGCTGATCAATGTGATCGTAAGGAATTGTTGAAAGATAGACCGAAACAAGTAGGTCTAGAGGATAATAAGACAACTTTTGTAACGAACTACAGCAATCAATATTCAACAGTCTGTAAGATAGTTAGGAAACATTTGCCAATACTCTTAGCAGATAAAAAACTAAAACCCTTTATAAATGAAGGATGTAGATTTTCATATAGACGAGCTAAAACCATAGGTAACATTTTATCACCTACTCAATTACCTCAAGTTAATACAGGTTCGGGAAGCTCATGGCTGAGACATAAGGGAACTTTTAAATGTGGTAAAAGTCGATGCAAAGCATGTGATTTTGTACAAGTAACAGATAAGTTTGTATCCTATGCAACTAATAAGGAATACAGAACATCACAATGTATCAACTGTTCCATGAATTTTGTGGTCTATCTTGCAGAATGTAATCGCTGCAGAAAACAATATGTGGGCCTCACTACAAGGGACGTGAGGTCGAGGATTAGAGAGCATCTCAATAATATAGAGAATGAGAAAGAGAGCTCAGCACTAGCTCTCCATTTCATAAAGGATCATAATGGAAATGTAGATTCCTTTAGATGGAAGACTATTGAGAGAGTACTATCCCCAAAGAGGGGGGGAGATAGGACCAAGTTATTGTATCGTAGAGAGGCATATTGGATCTTCACACTACAAACGAGAATCCCAAATGGGTTCAACTCTGTGTTTAATCTGATAAACCATTGGGAATAATTAGACATATCTTGCTTGAAAATGTACTTCTTTGATCAGCATATATCCTTACCATCTCGATATTTGATATTCACCAATAGTACAATCGTTATTTATTTATTTTTATAAAACATAGCTTTGTTAGGCTTTTTTTATTGTAGTTTCCTTCTAGCTAAGTATAATATGCTAGAGTAACCAATACAGCTTTACATGGTATAAAAGTATACATCTATAAATCAATATAGGAGTTTGTAATTTTAGCAAATGAAACTGCAGCCATATATATTAATAAATATATTGCATAACTTTATAATACATTTAAATAATTTGTCATTTGAGAAGAGTGAGTGCCGATTTAATAATAATATTTTCCAGTTTGTCACGATCAGGTTTCTTTTATATATTAACAATACGCAATATATATGCACTAGGCTAAATGTATATTAGGATGTTAGTATTGAATGTTGAATAGCTTTCTAATCTAGAACAGTATAGATCCAAACGCTGTTAATTAATTAATATTTAGTGAGGGATCCCGATGGCTATATACACTAACATTCTGTGTTAAAAAACCTGAACTTGTGTTTGTTATATATATTGTTTATTTTTACTATGAAACTTGCACAGTCCATATCTCTAAATCTTAATATCGTAATATATTAAGGTCCATGTTGCATACATATTAATTAGTCATGCACCTGTATTTGTTCCTTTAAAAGCATCCTATTTGCATGGTGATGTTAACTATGATTACGGGATTTACCTGAAACACGTCAGTGACGTCATCAGGGCCAAGGTCGTAGCGTCTAATTTTAGTATGGCAGGTTCACTTGCTAGTGGTCTATTTGTTGTCTTTTTTTAACTTTTTGGAATAAAGATTACCCTTTTTTACAGCCACATTGGAGCCGGTCTGGGTGATTTTTCGTTCATTTATGTATAACAACAGACTCACTGATAGAACAAGTAGCATGTGATGTATAACAACAGACAGACAGACAGACTAGCAAGCAGTGTAATGTCCCAGCTGGTTTCCATTCAGCCAGATGTTGCTGTAGAATCTGTAATTTAACCCCAGATCTTTATGAGTCAGGATCTATCAGGACTTTTCTGGATTATCTCTTTTTTGGACTAAAGTGTAAAGATGTCACTAACAGGTTTTATATTTAGCTCAGGCCTTTGCCCTCTGTGTTGGGGCGTTGTGCATGGCACGGTGCCCTCACAGATGTTTCTGTGTTTTAGGCTTATTTAGGTTAATTTTATTAGTGGAGTTTTTTATGAATGTTGTGCTTTTCCCAGAGATCAGATCTAAGGATGTAACTCACACAAACACTATATGGATTAGTGGCTAGATCCCTGTGTTGCAGGGTCAGAAGATATGCACTGGGATATGGTTACGGTTTAATGTGGTGTGTGGTCATTGTTAAGTGTATTGGAGAAACATATTAATGTTTAAGTGTGGTGTGGGAGATCCTGTTAAGCTTAAGTAAATAAATAAACTCACATATAAACACTCTCACACACACTCGGACAGATATATAAATAAATAAATAAATATACGTACACACACAGACTCACACATACATAAATAGACACACATACACACATATATACACACACAGACGACTCACACATACATAAACACACACAAACACTCAAACAGATATATATATAAATAAATACTCACAAACAAAGACAAACACTCACACAAACAAACTCACACATACACACAATACAAACATACATAGATACACACACAGACTCACACATACATAAATACACACATACACTCACATTCACACAAACATTCACTCACACATAAATACACACCCATACATACACTCACACATAAATACACACCCATACATACACACACACAAACATAAACAAACACACTCCTACATACATAAATACACACACAGACTCAGACATACATAGATACACACAGACACTCACATTCACACAAACATTCACTCACACATAAATACACACCCATACATACACTCACACATAAATACACACCCATACATACACACACACACACACACACACAAACATAAACAAACACACTCCTACATACATAAATACACACACAGACTCAGACATACATAGATACACACAGACACTCACATTCACACAAACATTCACTCACACATACACACCCATACATACACTCACACATAAATACACACCCATACATACACACACACACAAACATAAACAAACACACTCCCATATACATAAATACACACACAGACTCACACATACATAAATACACACAGACACTCACATTCACACAAACATACACTCACACATAAATACTCACCCATATACATACACTCACACATAAATACACACCCATACATACACACACACATATATATACACACTCACATAAATACACACACATGCATACCCACATACATAAACAAACACAAACACTCACACATACAGACATACACTCACACACATATAAATACACACACACACATAAATACACATACATACACACATATACTGTATATACATATACATACATACACACATATACACACACACATATCCATATACAAATACATAAACAAACACTCACACATACATAAACACACAAACATACATACACACACACACACACACACACACAGGAATACACACACATGCATATACGCATACATAAACAAACACTCACACACACATAAATATTCACACAAACATAAATACACACAGACTCACAGATACATAAATACTCACACATACATAAACAAACACTCACACATACATAAACACACACATAAATACACACACATACATATAAACATACACACACACACATATACACATACAGTGGGGCAAAAAAGTATTTAGTCAGCCACCAATCGTGCAAGTTCTCCCACTTAAGAAGATGAGAGAGGCCTGTAATTTTCATCATAGGTATACCTCAACTATGAGAGACAAACGGCTAGATTGCGAGTCTTGCGTTAGGCTTAAAAAGCAGCGTTGAGAGGTCCCAAAGCTGCTTTTTAACGCCCGCTGGTATTGCGAGTCTTGAAATGACAGGCTCACCGCTCACTTTTTCGGCCAGACTAGAAAATACCACAAATCCACTTACGTCAATTGCGTATCCTATTTTTTCAATGGGACTTGCATAGCGCCGGTATTACGAGTCTTCCAAAAAGTGAGCGGTACACTCTCTCCTGTCAAGCCTGGTACCGCATTTAAAAGTCAGTAGTTAAGAGTTTTACACTACAACGCCGTAGCATAAAACTCTTAACTAAAGTGCTAAAAAGTACACTAACACCCATAAACGACCTATTAACCCCTAAACCGAGGCCCTCCCGCATCGCAAACACTATAATACATTTTTTAACCCCTAATCTGCCGAACCGGACATCGCCGCCACTATAATAAATATATTAACCCCTAAACCGCTGCACTCCCGCATCGCAAACACTAGTTACATTTTATTAACCCCTAATCTGCCGTCCCTAACATCGCCAACACCTACCTACATTTATTAACCCCTAATCTTCCGCCCCCAACGTCGCCGCCACTCTACTAAAGTTATTAATCCCTAAACCTAAGTCTAACCCTAACCCCCCTAACTTAAATATAATTTAAATAAATCTAAATAAAATAACTATCATTAACTAAATTATTCCTATTTAAAACTAAATACTTACCTATAAAATAAACCCTAACGCCTCGATTACGAGTTTGGCGTTAGCCTTAAAAAGCAGCGTTGAGAGGTCCCAACGCTGCTTTTTAACACCCGCTGGTATTACGAGTCAGGCAGGTACAGGTGTACCGCTCACTTTTATCCGCGACTCGAGACTACCGCAAATCACCTTACGTCAATTGCGTATCCTATCTTTTTAATGGGATTCGCCTAACGCTGGTATTACGAGTCTTGGAAGAAGTGAGCGGTAGACCCTCTCCTGTCCAGACTCCTAACGCATTTAAAAGTCAGTAGTTAAGGCCTAGATTTGAAGTTTTGCGTTAGAAGGGGTGCGTTAGCTACGCGTGCTTTTTTCTGGCCGCACCTTTTAAATACCGCTGGTATTGAGAGTTCACAGAATGGCTGCGTTAGGTTCCAAAAAAGGAGCGTAGAGCATATTTACCGCAACTTCAACTCTCGATACCAGCGGTGCTTACGGACGCGGCCAGCTTCAAAAACGTGCTCGTGCACGATTCCCCCATAGGAAACAATGGGGCTGTTTGAGCTGAAAAAAAACCTAACACCTGCAAAAAAGCCGCGTTCAGCTCCTAACGCAGCCCCATTGTTTGCTATGGGGAAACACTTCCTACGTCTGCACCTAACACTCTAACATGTACCCCGAGTCTAAACACCCCTAACCTTACACTTATTAACCCCTAATCTGCCACCCCCGCTATCGCTGACACCTGCATATTTTTTTTAACCCCTAATCTGCCGCTCCGTAAACCGCCGCTACTTACATTATCCCTATGTACCACTAATCTGCTGCCCCTAACACCGCCGACCCCTATATTATATTTATTAACCCCTAATCTGCCCCCCACAACGTCGCCTCCACCTGCCTACACTTATTAACCCCTAATCTGCCGAGCGGACCGCACCGCTATTATAATAAAGTTATTAACCCCTAATCCGCCTCACTCCCGCCTCAATAACCCTATAATAAATAGTATTAACCCCTAATCTGCCCTCCCTAACATCGCTGACACCTAACTTCAAACATTAACCCCTAATCTGCCGACTGGAGCTCACCGCTATTCTAATAAATGTATTAACCCCTAAAGCTGTCTAACCCTAACACTAACACCCCCCTAAGTTAAATATAATTTAAATCTAACGAAATAAATTAACTCTTATTAAATAAATTATTCCTATTTAAAGCTAAATACTTACCTGTAAAATAAATCCTAATATAGCTACAATATAAATTATAATTATATTGTAGCTATTTTAGGATTAATATTTATTTTACAGGCAACTTTGTAATTATTTTAACCAGGTACAATAGCTATTAAATAGTTAATAACTATTTAATAGTTACCTAGTTAAAATAATTACAAAATTACCTGTAAAATAAATCCTAACCTAAGTTACAATTAAACCTAACACTACACTATCAATAAATTAATTAAATAAAATACCTACAATTATCTACAATTAAACCTAACACTACACTATCAATAAATAAATTAAATACAATTCCTACAAATAAATACAATTAAATAAACTAACTAAAGTACAAAAAATAAAAAAGAACTAAGTTACAAAAAATAAAAAAATATTTACAAACATTAGAAATAAATTACAACAATTTTAAACTAATTACACCTACTCTAAGCCCCCTAATAAAATAACAAAGACCCCCAAAATAAAAAAATGCCCTACCCTATTCTAAATTACAAAAGTTCAAAGCTCTTTTACCTTACCAGCCCTTAAAAGGGCCCTTTGCGGGGCATGCCCCAAAGAATTCAGCTCTTTTGCCTGTAAAAAGGAACCATACAATACCCCCCCCAACATTACAACCCACCACCCACATACCCCTAATCTAACCCAAACCCCCCTTAAATAAACCTAACACTAAGCCCCTGAAGATCTTCCTACCTTGTGTTCACCTCGCCGGGTTCACCGATCGGTCCAGAAGAGGGTCCGAAGTCTTGATCCAAGCCCAAGCGGGGGGCTGAAGAGTGACGTCCATCCTCGGGCTGAAGTCTGGATCCAAGCGGCGGCTGAAGAAATCCATCATCGGGATGAAGTCGGAAGTCCATCATCGGGATGAAGTCTTCTATCAAGCCGCATCTTCAATCTTCTTTTTTCCGGAGCGGAGCGGAGCCATCTTCTTCTCAGCGGACGCGGATCCAACCTCTTCAAGCGACGCCTACTAGCCGAATGACGGTTCCTTTAAGGGACGTCATCCAAGATGGCGTCCCTCGAATTCCGATTGGCTGATAGGATTCTATCAGCCAATCGGAATTAAGGTAGGAAAATTCTGATTGGCTGATAGAATCAGCCAATCAGAATCAAGTTCAATCCGATTGGCTGATCCAATCAGCCAGTCAGATTGAGCTCGCATTCTATTGGCTGTTCCGATCAGCTAATAGAATGCGAGCTCAATCTGATTGGCTGATCGGATCAGCCAATCGGATTGAACTTGATTCTGATTGGCTGATTCCATCAGCCAATCAGAATTTTCCTACCGTAATTCCGATTGGCTGATAGAATCCTATCAGCCAATCGGAATTCGAGGGACGCCATCTTGGATGACGTCCCTTAAAGGAACCGTCATTCGGCTAGTAGGCGTCGCTTGAAGAGGTTGGATCCGCGTCCGCTGAGAAGAAGATGGCTCCGCTCCGGAAGAAAGAAGATTGAAGATGGGGCTTGATAGAAGACTTCATCCCGATGATGGACTTCCGACTTCATCCCGATGATGGATTTCTTCAGCCGCCGCTTGGATCCAGACTTCAGCCCGAGGATGGACGTCACTCTTCAGCCCCCCGCTTGGGCTTGGATCAAGACTTCGGACCCTCTTCTGGACCGATCGGTGAACCCGGCGAGGTGAACACAAGGTAGGAAGATCTTCAGGGGCTTAGTGTTAGGTTTATTTAAGGGGGGTTTTGGTTAGATTAGGGGTATATGGGTGGTGGGTTGTAATGTTGGGGGGGGGGTTTTGTATGTTTTTTTTTTACAGGCAAAAGAGCTGAATTCTTTGGGGCATGCCCCGCAAAGGGCCCTTTTAAGGGCTGGTAAGGTAAAAGAGCTTTGAACTTTTGTAATTTAGAATAGGGTAGGGCATTTTTTTATTTTGGGGGTCTTTGTTATTTTATTAGGGGGCTTAGAGTAGGTGTAATTAGTTTAAAATTGTTGTAATTTATTTCTAATGTTTGTAAATATTTTTTTTATTTTTTGTAACTTAGTTCTTTTTTATTTTTTGTACTTTAGTTAGTTTATTTAATTGTATTTATTTGTAGGAATTGTATTTAATTTATTTATTGATAGTGTAGTGTTAGGTTTAATTGTAGATAATTGTAGGTATTTTATTTAATTAATTTATTGATAGTGTAGTGTTAGGTTTAATTGTATCTTAGGTTAGGATTTATTTTACATGTAATTTTGTAATTATTTTAACTAGGTAACTATTAAATAGTTATTAACTATTTAATAGCTATTGTACCTGGTTAAAATAATTACAAAGTTGCCTGTAAAATAAATATTAATCCTAAAATAGCTACAATATAATTATAATTTATATTGTAGCTATATTAGGGTTTATTTTACAGGTAAGTATTTAGCTTTAAATAGGAATAAGTTATTTAATAAGAGTTAATTTATTTCGTTAGAATAAAATTATATTTAACTTAGGGGGGTGTTAGGGTTAGGGTTAGAATTAGCTTTAGGGGTTAAAAAAATTTATTAGAGTAGCGGCGAGCTCCGATCGGCAGATTAGGGGTTAATACTTGAAGTTAGGTGTCGGCGATGTTAGGGAGGGCAGATTAGGGGTTAATACTATTTATTATAGGTTTATTGAGGCGGGAGTGAGGCGGATTAGGGGTTAATAACTTTATTATAGTAGCGGCGCGGTCCGGTCGGCAGATTAGGGGTTAATAAGTGTAGGCAGGTGGAGGCGACGTTGTGGGGGGCAGATTAGGGGTTAATAAATATTATGTAGGTGTCGGCGGTGTTAGTGGCAGCAGATTAGGGGTACATAAGTATAATGTAGCTTGCGGCGGCGTGCGGACGGCAGATTAGGGGTTAATAAGTGTAGGTAGCTGGCGGCGACGTTGTGGGGGGCAGATTAGAGGTTATTAAATATAATATAGGGGTCGGCGGTGTTAGGGGCAGCAGATTAGAGGTACATAAGTATAACGTAGGTGGCGGTCGGCAGATTAGGGGTTAAAAAAATTTAATAGAGTGACGGCGATGTGGGGGGACCTCGGTTTAGGGGTACATAGGTAGTTTATGGGTGTTAGTGTACTGTAGAGCACAGTAGTTAAGAGCTTTATAAACTGGCGTTAGCCCAGAAAGCTCTTAACTACTGACTTTTTTCTGCGGCTGGAGTTTTGATTTCTAACGCTCACTTCAGCCACGACTCTAAATACCGGAGTTAGAAAGATCCCATTGAAAAGATAGGATACGCAATTGACGTAAGGGGATCTGCGGTATGGAAAATTCGCGGCTGGAAAGTGAGCGTTAGACCCTTTCCTGACTGACTCCAAATACCGGCGGTAGCCTAAAACCAGCGTTAGGAGCCTCTAACGCTGGTTTTCACGGCTACCGCCAAACTCTAAATCTAGGCCTATGAGTTTTATGGGCTAACGCCGGAACATAAAGCTCTTAACTAAAGTGCTACAAAGTACACTAACACCCATAAACTACCTATTAACCCCTAAACCGAGGCCCCCCCACATCGCAAACAATAAAATAATTTTTTTTAACACCTAATCTGCCGACCGGACATCGCCGCCACCTACATTATACCTATGAACCCCTAATCTGCTGCCCCTAACATCGCTGACACCTAGATTATATTTATTAACCCCTAATCTGCCGCCCCCAATGTCGCCGCCACCTACCTACAATTTTTAACCCCTAATCTGCCGACCGGACATCGCCGCCACTTTAATAAATGTATTAACCCCTAAACCGCCGCACTCCCGCTTCGCAAACACTAGTTAAATTTTATTAACCCCTAATCTGTCCCCCCCAACGTCGTCGACACCTACCTAGAATTATTAACCCCTAATCTTCCGACCCCAACGTCGCCGCTACTATAATAAAGTTATTAACCCCTAAACCTAAGTCTAACCCTAACCCCCCCTAACTTAAATATAATTTAAATTAAACGAAATTAATTTAACATAATTAAATGAATTATTCCTATTTAAAACTAAATACTTACCGATAAAATAAACCCTAAGCTACCTACAATATAACTAATAGTTACATTTGTATCTAGCTTAGGGTTTATTTTTATTTTACAGGCAACTTTGTATTTATTTTAACTAGGTACAATAGTTATTAAATAGTTATTAACTATTTAATTACTACCTAGCTAAAATAAATACAAAAGTACCTGTAAAATAAAACCTAACCTAAGTTACAATTACACCTAACACTACACTATCATTAAATAAATTCCCTAAATTAACTACAATTAAATACAATTAAATACAATGATCTAAAGTACGGAAACCCCCCCCACTAAATTACAGAAAATAAACAAATAATTACAAGATTTTTAAACTAATTACACCTAATCTAATCCCCCTAATAAAATAAAAAAGCCCTCCAAAATAATAAAAAGCCCTACCCTACACTAAATTACAAATAGCCCTTAAAAGGGCCTTTTGCGGGACATTGCCCTAAAGTAATCAGCTCTTTTACCTGTAAAAAGTACAATACCCCCCCAACAATAAAACCCACCACCCACACACCCAACCCTACTCTAAAACCCAACCAATACCCCCTTAATAAAACGTAACACTAACCCCCTGAAGATCACCTTACCGGGAGACGTCTTCACCCAACCGGGCCGAAGTCCTCAGCGAAGCCGGGAGAAGTCTTCATCCAACCGGGCAGAAGTAGTCCTCCAGACGGGCAGAAGTCTTCATCCAGATGGCATCTTCTATCTTCATGCATCCGGCGCAGAGCGGGTCCATCTTCAAGACATCCGACGCGCAGCATCCTCTTCATCCGACGGCCGACGACTGAATGAAGGTTCCTTTAAATGACGTCATCCAAGATGGCCCCCCTTCAATTCCTATTGGCTGATAGAATTCTATCAGCCAATCGGAATTAAGGTAGAAAAAATCCTATTGGCTGATGCAATCAGCCAATAGGATTGAGCTCGCAGTCTATTGGCTGATTGGAGCAGACAATAGAATGCGAGCTCAATGCTATTGGCTGTTCCAATCAGCCAATAGGATTAAAGTTCAATCCTATTGGCTGATTGCATCAGCCAATAGGATTTTTTCTACCTTAATTCCGAATGGCTGATAGAATTCTATCAGCCAATCGGAATTGATGGGACGCCATCTTGGATGACGTCATTTAAAGGAACCTTCATTCAGTCGTCGGCCGTCGGATGAAGAAGATGCTCCACGTCGGATGTCTTGAAGATGGACCCGCTCCGCGCCGGATGGATGAAGATAGAATATGCCGTCTGGATGAAGACTTCTGCCCGTCTGGAGGACCACTTCTGCCCGATTGGATGAAGACTTCTCCCGGCTTCGTTGAGGACTTCGGCCTGGTTGGGTGAAGACGTCTCACGGTAGGGTGATCTTCAGGGGGTTAGTGTTAGTTTTTTTTAAGGGGGAATTGGGTGGGTTTTAGAGTAGGGGTGGTTGTGTGGGTGGTGGGTTTTAATGTTGGGGGGGGTATTGTACATTTTTTTACAGGTAAAAGAGCTGATTACTTTGGGGCAATGGTCCGCAAAAGGCCCTTTTAAGGGCTATTTGTAATTTAGTGTAGGGTAGGGCTTTTTATTATTTTGGGGGGCTTTTTTATTTTATTAGGGGGATTAGATTAGGTGTAATTATTATTTTTTGTAATTTAGTGGGGGGGTTTTCGTACTTTAGATAATTGTATTTAATTGTAGTTAATTTAGGGAATTTATTTTATTATAGTGTAGTGTTAGGTGTAATTGTAACTTAGGTTAGGTTTTATTTTACAGGTACTTTTGTATTTATTTTAGCTAGGAAGTTACTAAATAGTTAATAACTATGTAATAACTATTGTACCTAGTTAAAATAAATACAAAGTTGCCTGTGAAATAAAAATAAACCCTGAGATAGATACAATGTAACTATTAGTTATATTGTAGCTATCTTAGGGTTTATTTTATATATAGTATTTAGTTTTAAATAGGAATAATTTAGTTAATGATAGTTATTTTATTTAGATTTATTTAAATTATATTTAAGTTAGGGGGGGGTAGGGTTAGGTTTAGGGGTTAATAACTTTAATATAGTGGCGGCAACATTGGGGGGGCAGATTAGGGGTTAATAAATGTTGGTAGGTTGCGGCGATGTGGGGGGAAGCAGATTAGGGGTTCATACATATAATGTAGTTGGCGGCGGTGTCTGGAGCGGCAGATTAGGGGTTAATAATATAATGTAGGTGTCGGCGATGTCGGGGGCGGCAGATTAGGGGTTAATAAGTAAGATTAGGGG
>NC_069500.1:1444651897-1444656897 GCF_027579735.1 Bombina bombina | reverse complement strand
ACAGACACACACATAAACATATATATACACACACATGTACAGACACACACACACACATATACACACACACACACACATAAACATATATATACACACACATATACAGACACACACATAAACATATATATACACACACATATACAGACACACACATAAACATATATATACACACACATATACAGACACACACATAAACATATATATACACACACATGTACACACACACACACACATATACACACACACACATAAACATATACACACACACATGTACACACACACACACACACACACATATACACACACATATACACACACACATAAACATATACACACACACACATGTACACACACACACACATATACACACACACACACATATACACACACACACATAAACATATATACACACACACACATATACAGACACACACACACATATACAGACACACACACACATATACAGATACACACATGTACACACACACACACACACAAATATACACACACACACACACATATACAGATACACACACACACATGTACACACACACAAACACACACACACACATATACACACACACACATAAACATATATATACACACACACACACATATACACACACACATAAACATATATATACACACACACACATATACAGATACACACACATGTACACACACACACACACACACACACATATACAGACACACACACACATATACAGATACACACACATGTACACACACACACACACACATATACAGACACACACACACATATACAGATACACACACACACACACACACACACATATACAGATACACACACATGTACAGACACACACACACACACACACATATATATACACACACATAAACATATATATACACACACATGTACACACACACATAAACATATACACACACACACATACATATACAGATACACACACATATACACACACACACATAAACATATACACACACACACACATACATATACAGATACACACACATGTACAGACACACACACACACACATACACACACACACACATAAACATATATATATATATACACACACACACACACATAAACATATATATACACACACACACATAAACATATATATACACACACACACATACACACACACACACATAAACATATATATACACACACACACATAAACATATATATACACACACACACATACACACACACACACATAAACATATATATACACACACATGTACACACACACACACAGGCACATGCTGCTCACCTGAACATGACTCACACATGGAGCTGTTTACAGTTACGAGCATCCTTGCATTACAGCCTATCTAGCTCAGAGCTATTTGTACAGGGATTTTATGGTAAGTAACTCTAACTTGTCGCCTAATCACTCCCAGCCTCTCTTTACAACCATCTACAAAAGCATTAAGCGATAAATGTGTCTATCAGAGGTTCTGCTGGGGGATGGGGGTCAGACAGGGAACATGGGGGGGTCAGTGACAGCCAGCCCTGGTTGTGTATCCCAAAATCCCACCCTGAGCTGAGGAGGATTACAGGAGGGTCCTAAACTACAAAGGAGATCTCTGACCATTTTAGTCGTCAACTTACCGGCCCCAAAGCATACCTGACTTAATCACACATAACATAAAATAAGACACAGGGGCCTATTTATCAAAGCATCAGCTATGTTGCATTCGCTGGCGTCAATACGCTCACCAAACATCGCTGCCGCGGACCTGAATACAATCTCCTTATTTATAAAAAAAAAAACGTCAAAAGCACGTGCGTCAAGTACGGTGCGAAGAGCATCGGACTGGTGTTAACTAACAGTCATCGATGTTGCGGTTATTCGGGTTTTTCCCAACTTTATTTATACCATTTCATTACTGTCCATAAGCAAGCACATTTCTCTAAAGCTTTTATTTCTCATCTGTTATTGTCCAAGAAATAGCTACATTTATACCTCAATAATCTCATAGGCCTAGATTTGGAGTTCGGCGGTAAAAGGGCTGTTAACGCTCCGCGGGCTTTTTTCTGGCCGCACCATAAATTTAACTCTGGTATCGAGAGTTTAATCAAATGCTGCGTTAGGCTCCAAAAAAGGAGCGTAGAGCATTTTTACCGCAAATGCAACTCTCGATACCAGAGTTGCTTACGGACGCGGCCGGCCTCAAAACGTGCTCGTGCACGATTCTCCCATAGGAAACAATGGGGCTGTTTGAGCTGAAAAAAAACCTAACACCTGCAAAAAAGCAGCATTCAGCTCCTAACGCAGCCCCATTGTTTCCTATGGGGAAACACTTCCTACGTCTGCACCTAACACCCTAACATGTACCCCGAGTCTAAACACCCCTAACCTTACACTTATTAACCCCTAATCTGCCGCCCCCGCTATCGCTGACACCTGCATATTATTATTAACCCCTAATCTGCCGCTCCGTAAACGGCCGCAACCTACGTTATCCCTATGTACCCCTAATCTGCTGCCCTAACATCGCCGACCCCTATATTATATTTATTAACCCCTAATCTGCCCCCCTCAACGTCGCCGACACCTGCCTACACTTATTAACTCCTAATCTGCCGAGCGGACCTGAGCGCTACTATAATAAAGTTATTAACCCCTAATCCGCCTCACTAACCCTATCATAAATAGTATTAACCCCTAATCTGCCCTCCCTAACATCGCCGACACCTACCTTCAATTATTAACCCCTAATCTGCCGAGCGGACCTCACCGCTACTATAATAAATGTATTAACCCCTAAAGCTAAGTCTAACCCTAACACTAACACCCCCCTAAATTAAATACAATTTTAATCTAACGAAATAAATTAACTCTTATTAAATAACTTATTCCTATTTAAAGCTAAATACTTACCTGTAAAATAAATCCTAATATAGCTACAATATAAATTATAATTATATTATAGCTATTTTAGGATTAATATTTATTTTACAGGCAACTTTGTAATTATTTTAACCAGGTACAATAGCTATTAAATAGTTAATAACTATTTAATAGCTACCTAGTTAAAATAATAACAAATTTACCTGTAAAATAAATCCTAACCTAAGATATAATTAAACCTAACACTACCCTATCAATAAATTAATTAAATAAACTACCTACAATTACCTACAATTAACCTAACACTACACTATCAATAAATTAATTAAACACAATTGCTACAAATAACTACAATTAAATAAACTAGCTAAAGTACAAAAAATAAAAAAGAACTAAGTTACAAAAAATAATAAAATATTTACAAACATAAGAAAAATATTACAACAATTTTAAACTAATTACACCTACTCTAAGCCCCCTAATAAAATAACAAAGCCCCCCAAAATAAAAAATTCCCTACCCTATTCTAAATTAAAAAAGTTACAAGCTCTTTTACCTTACCAGCCCTGAACAGGGCCCTTTGCGGGGCATGCCCCAAGGATTTCAGCTCTTTTGCCTGTAAAAAAAAACATACCATACCCCCCCCCAACATTACAACCCACCACCCACATACCCCTAATCTAACCCAAACCCCCCTTAAATAAACCTAACACTAAGCCCCTGAAGATCTTCCTACCTTGTCTTCACCATACCAGGTTCACCGATCCGTCCTGGCTCCAACATCTTCATCCAACCCAAGCGGGGGTTGGTGATCCATCATCCGGTGCTGAAGAGGTCCAGAAGAGGCTCCAAAGTCTTCCTCCTATCCGGCAAGAAGAGGACATCCGGACCGGCAAACATCTTCTCCAAGCGGCATCTTCAATCTTCTTCCATCCGGTGCGGAGCGGGTCCATCTTGAAGCAGGCGACGCGGATCCATCCTCTTCTTCCGTTGTCTCCCGACGAATGACGGTTCCTTTAAGGGACTTCATCCAAGATGGCGTCCCTCGAATTCCGATTGGCTGATAGGATTCTATCAGCCAATCGGAATTAAGGTAGGAATTTTCTGATTGGCTGATGGAATCAGCCAATCAGAATCAAGTTCAATCCGATTGGCTGATCCAATCAGCCAATCAGATTGAGCTCACATTCTATTGGCTGATCGGAACAGCCAATAGAATGCGAGCTAAATCTGATTGGCTGATTGGATCAGCCAATCGGATTGAACTTGATTCTGATTGGCTGATTCCATCAGCCAATCAGAAAATTCCTACCTTAATTCCGATTGGCTGATAGAATCCTATCAGCCAATCGGAATTCGAGGGACGCCATCTTGGATGACGTCCCTTAAAGGAACCGTCATTCGTCGGGAGACAACGGAAGAAGAGGATGGATCCGCGTCGCCTGCTTCAAGATGGACCCGCTCCGCACCGGATGGAAGAAGATTGAAGATGCCGCTTGGAGAAGATGTTTGCCGGTCCGGATGTCCTCTTCTTGCCGGATAGGAGGAAGACTTTGGAGCCTCTTCTGGACCTCTTCAGCACCGGATGATGGATCGCCAACCCCCGCTTGGGTTGGATGAAGATGTTGGAGCCAGGACGGATCGGTGAACCTGGTATGGTGAAGACAAGGTAGGAAGATCTTCAGGGGCTTAGTGTTAGGTTTATTTAAGGGGGGTTTGGGTTAGATTAGGGATATGTGGGTGGTGGGTTGTAATGTTGGGGGGGGGTATGGTATGGTTTTTTTTACAGGCAAAAGAGCTGAAATCCTTGGGGCATGCCCCGCAAAGGGCCCTGTTCAGGGCTGGTAAGGTAAAAGAGCTTGTAACTTTTTTAATTTAGAATAGGGTAGGGAATTTTTTATTTTGGGGGGCTTTGTTATTTTATTAGGGGGCTTAGAGTAGGTGTAATTAGTTTAAAATTGTTGTAATATTTTTCTTATGTTTGTAAATATTTTATTATTTTTTGTAACTTAGTTCTTTTTTATTTTTTGTACTTTAGCTAGTTTATTTAATTGTAGTTATTTGTAGCAATTGTGTTTAATTAATTTATTGATGTGTTAGGTTAATTGTAGGTAATTGTAGGTAGTTTA
>NC_069500.1:1444549397-1444646897 GCF_027579735.1 Bombina bombina | reverse complement strand
ATTAGTTTGTACCAATTTATTTATTGATTAACGAACCTTATGGACGTCAACTGAATAACTCTCAGTTTTAAGCACTATTTTGCGCCTGTAAACCATTCTTCTTAACCTATTTTCGTACTAATTGACTTTGTACTCCTGGTGGCGGGGGCTGCTAGAGGGATTAGTCAGGTAATATAGGCAGCATCACAGTTCTTACTATTATTACATTATATTTTTTATAATAGAATCTACAATATCCTCAAGGCACTGTTATCTAAACTTCTTTTCAATTATATATATATATACAAAACAACAAAAAGTATTGGTGCACATCCAACCACTTAAGTCCACATATTTATAGCATATTTATATATACTTTTGTCTGCTAAATATTCTTAAAATAGTTAAAATAAAATTGGGATCAATATCTCACAATAGTATTAACATATATTTATGCTGCAAAAAGTTTTGCCTGTTAAATATGCTTTTAAATTTTAAATAAAGATGGGATCATAGTCACACAATATGGCCATATTCTGCTAAGCCAGTCACCACTTACAAGGTGTCCCACAATAGACTGGTCCTAACACTAATCAGTTTAGCTTTGCTGGGCTGAATCATTCGATTCTAATATTCAAATACAGAATTCCCACACTGCAGTACTATGCCTCAAATCATGTCTGCACAGAATGAAACTCCCTAGCTTTATATGTATACCACAATCACATTGTCTGGAACACACCTGGGCTGGGTGGTGTACATTAACCAAAGGGGATTTGGTCAACTCCCTATTCAAGAAATACAACAAGGGGGTTTGGTTAAGCACACCACAAAAAAACTTTTTATATCTTAGAACACATATTGTGGGAGTGCTACCAAAGTGACCAAAATAATTACAAAACAACAAAAAGTATTGGTGCACATCCAACCACTTAAGTCCACATATTTATAGCATATTTATATATACTTAGCAGAATATATATATACTTAGCAGGATATGGCCATATTGTGTGACTAAGATCCCATCTTTATTTAAAATTTAAAAGCATATTTAACAGGCAAAACTTTTTGCAGCATAAATATATGTTAATACTATTGTGAGATTATGATCCCAATTTTATTTTAACTATTTTAAGAATATTTAGCAGACAAAAGTATATATATATATTCCGCTAAGTATATTTAAATATGCTATAAATATGTGGACTTAAGTGGTTGGATGTGGACCAATACTCTTTGTTGTTTTGTAATTATTTTGCTCACTTTGGTAGCACTCCCACAATATGGCCCCTATTTAAGAAAGTCTGGCAGACCTGATCCGACAGTGCGGATCAGGTCCGCCAGACCTCGCTTAATACGGAGAGCATTACGCTCTCCGCATTCAGCATTGCACCAGCAGCACCAGCAGCTCACAAGAGCTGCTGGTGCAATGCCGCCCCCCGCAGACTCGCGGCCAATGGGCCTCCAGCAGGGGGGTGTCAATCAACCCGATCGTACTCGATCGGGTTGATTTCCGGCAATGTCTGTCCGTCTGCTCAGAGCAGGCGGAAGGTTATGGAGCGGCGGTCTTTGTGACCGCTGCTTCATAACTTGTGTTTCTGGCGAGTCTGAAGACTCGCCAGAAACACGGCCCTTCAAGCTCCGTATGGAGCTTGATAAATATGGGCCTATGTGTGCTAAGATATAAAAAGTTTTTTTGTGGTGTGCTTAACCAAACCCCCTTGTTGTATTTCTTGAACAGGGAGTTGACCAAATCCCCTTTGGTTAATGCACACCACCCAGCCCAGGTGTGTTCCAGACAATGTGATTGTGGTATACATACAGGTGAAACTCGAAAAATTTGAATATTGTGCAAAAGTTCATTTATTTCACTAATGCAACTTAAAAGGTGAAACTAATATAGGAGATAGACTCATTACGTGCAAAGCAAGATAGTTCAAGCCGTGATTTGTCATAATTGTGATGATTATGGCTTACAGCTCATGAAAACCCCACATCCACAATCTCAGAAAATTAGAATATTGTGAAAAGGTGCAATATTCTAGGCTCAAAGTGTCCGACTCTAATCAGCTAATTAAGCCATAACACCTGTAAAGGGTTCCTGAGCCTTTAAATGGTCTCTCAGTCTGGTTCAGTAGGAATCACAATCATGGGAAAGACTGCTGACCTGACAGTTGTGCAGAAAACCATCATTGACACCCTCCATAAGGAGGGAAAGCCTCAAAAGGTAATTGCAAAAGAAGTTGGATGTTCCCAAAGTGCTGTATCAAAGCACATTAATAGAAAGTTATGTGGAATGGAAAAGTGTGGAAGAAAAAGGTGCACAAGCAGCAGGGATGACCGCAGCCTGGAGAGGATTGTCAGGAAAAGGCCATTCAAAAGTGTTGGGGACTTTCACAAGGAGTGGAGTGAGGCTGGAGTCTGCATCAAGAGCCACCACACACAGACGGATCCTGGGCATGGGCTTCAAATGTCGTATTCCTCTTGTCAAGCCACTCCTGAACAACAAACAACGTCAGAAGCGTCTTACCTGGGCTAAAGAAAAACAGACCTGGTCTGTTGCTCAGTGGTCCAAGTCCTCTTTTCTGATGAGAGCAAATTTTGCATCTCATTTGGAAACCAAGGACCCAGAGTATGGAGGAAAAATGGAGAGGCACACACTGCAAGATGCTTGAAGTCTAGTGTGAAGTTTCCACAGTCTGTGTTGATTTGGGGAGCCATGTAATCTGCTGGTGTTGGTCGACTGTGCTTCATTAAGTCCAGGGTCAATGCAGCCGTCTACCAGGATATTTTGGAGCACTTCATGCTTCCTTCCGCAGATGAGCTCTATGGGGATGCTGACTTCATTTTCCAGCAGGACTTGGCACCTGCCCACACTGCCAAAAGCACCAAAACCTGGTTCAATGACGTGGGACTACTGTGCTTGATTGGCCAGCAAACTCGCCTGACCTGAACTCCATAGAGAATCTATGGGGCATTGCCAAGATGTCAGGGTGCCAGGTATCAGACTGAGATGAGAAGTGCAAAAATAATCACACCTTTATTAATAGCAAAAAATAATAAAAAGTCCACAAGTCAAATAACAAGCCAGGAGTCAAAACCAGAGCTGGTAGTCAGACGAGCCGAATCAGGAGCCAAAACGAATAGTCAGACAAGCCGGAATCAGGAACAAGGAAAACAGCAGAGTCAGGAACAAGCCAGGGATCAGGAACCAGGAAGGATGTCAGGCAGCCAGGTAATACACAGGAACTCTCACAAACAGGTCTGAGACAACGCAAAGGCAAAGCATACTGAACAGAGGCCCTTTAAATAATAAGTGATGACATCACAATTCTGAGACTGCATCCTGTCTCACATGGATGATGCACACCAGTCTGGCTATAAAAGGAAGTGTAGGAAATGAGCAGCATCCCCCACAATGCACCATAGTCAGGAAGAGAGGTGAGTAAAATGGCTGCCAGGAGCACATGGCAAACAACAGGGAAAAAACCCTGACAGTAGCCTCCCCTCAACGACCCCTCCCCCAAGGGAGGACAAAAGGCTTATTGGGGAAATGGGCATGGAAGGCACGGAGGAGGGCGGGAGCATGAACATCAGAGGAGGGAACCCAAGAACGCTCATCCGGACTGTAGCCCCTCCAGTGAACCAAATACTGTACACGGCCCCTGGACATACAAGAGTCAATAATGCTGCTGACCTCATACTCCTCATGGTTGTCAACAAAGATAGAAGATAGGATGGGGATGAGGCAACACAGTGGTAAACCAATTACAAACCAATGGTTTCAAGAGGGAGACATGAAAAACATTGGAGATGCGCATAGCAGGAGGAAGGTCAAGAGCGTAGGCCACAGGATTAACCCGTCGGAGTATTTGAAAAGGACCAACATAACAGGGAGCCAATTTATTGGAAGGCACACGAAGGTTCAAGTTGCGGGAGGACAGCCAAACTCTCTCACCAACCTGGTAGGAAGGTGCGGGCAGACGCCTACGATCAGCCTGGAACTTTTGGCACTGCATAAAACAATGAAGGCAATCCTGAATCTGCACCCACGTGGAACGGAGTTGCCGGAGATGCTCCTCCAAAGCCGGAATACCCTGAGACATGAATGAATCAGGCAACAAGGATGGTTGAAATCCATTATTCGCCATGAACGAGGATAACTTGGAGGAAGCATTAATAGCACTATTACAAGCAAACTCTGCCCAAGGTAACAGTTCAGACCAATTATTGTGGTGATCTGAGACATAGCAATGGAGGAACTGTTCCAGAGCTTGATTAGACCGTTCCGCAGCCCCATTGGATTGAGGGTGATATGCCGAGGAGAAGGAAAGCTGGATCCCTATTTGAGCACAAAAGGAACGCCAAAATCTGGAGACAAACTGGCTACCTCGGTCCGACACTATCTCCTTGGGTAACCCATGTAAACGGAAGACCTCCCGGGCAAAAATCGAAACAAGCTCCTGAGCGGTAGGCAGCTTCATCAAGGGAATGCAATGTGACATTTTAGAAAAACGGTCAACCACCATAAGGATAACAGTATTGCCATTGGAAACAGGGAGCTTGACAATGAAGTCCATGGAAAGATGTGTCCAAGGACGCTCACCATTAGCAATAGGTTGAAGAAGACCCACAGGAAGACATCGAGGAGTCTTATTCTGTGCACAAACTGAGCAGGAGGCAACATATGCAGCAATATCAGAACGAAGACCTGGCCACCAGAATTGTCGAGTGACAGACCAAATCATTTGGTTCTTGCCTGGGTGACCTGCGGCTTTAGGATAGTGGTAAGTGTGCAAAAGTTTAGTTCGAAGATTCTCAGGAACAAAACACTTACCACTAGGTTTCTCAGGAGGAGCATTGGTTTGTGCAGCCAGGGTCTCCTCCCCCAAGGGAGAAGTCAAATTAGTACGTATGGTAGCCAAAATATGGTCAGGAGGTATAACAGGAGTAGGTACAGACTCCTCCTTGGACAGAGGCGAAAATTGTCGAGAGAGGGCATCAGCACTAACATTCTTACTACCAGGCAGGTAGGAGACCACATAATTAAACTGAGACAAAAATAGCGCCCATCTGGCCTGTCGGTGCGACAAACTTTTTGCTTCAGATAGATAAGTTAAATTCTTGTGGTCAGTAAGAATGAGCACTGGCACGCTAGTACCCTCAAGAAGATGCCTCCATTCCTTGAGTGCCAAAATTATGGCCAGTAATTCCCTGTCACCAATTTCATAATTGCACTCCGCTGGAGACAATTTCTTAGAGAAGAAACCACAGGGATGCAAAGAACCGTCAGGCGTAGGACGTTGAGACAAGAGGGCACCTACTCTAGTCTCAGACGCATCGACCTCAAGAATGAAAGGCAGGACAGGGTTAGGATGAGTCAGATCTGGAGCGGCAGCAAAGGCAGTCTTAAGACTATCAAAGGCCTTAATGGCAGTAGGTGACCAATGGAGTGGATCATTCTCTTTACGGGTCATGTGTGTGATAGGTTTGACCAAGGAAGAAAAGTTTTTAATAAACTTTCTATAGCAACTGGCGAACCCCAAAAAATGTTAAATAGACCGAAGACCAACTGGGCGAGGCCATTGCAGAACTGCAGATAACTTGTCAGGATCCATGGAGAACCCTGAAACGGAGATAACATAACCTAGGAAGGCTACTTGAGTCTGATGGAACTCACATTTCTCGAGTTTACAAAACAGGCCGTTCTCACATAGTCTCTGAAGAACTTGTGTAACATCAGAATGATGAGCCTCAAGTGTGGGTGAGTGTATGAGGATGTCGTCTAAGTACACCACAACACACTGTTGCAACATATCTCGTAGGACATCATTAATAAATTCCTGAAAAACAGCAGGAGCATTACATAGGCCAAAGGGCATTACAAGATACTCATAATGCCCGCTCCTGGTGTTAAATGCTGTTTTCCATTTGTGACCCTCCTTAATCCTAACAAGATTGTACGCTCCTCTCAAATCAAGTTTAGTAAAGACTGTAGCTCCCTTGAGGCGGTCAAAAGTTCCGTAATGAGTGGAATAGGGTAAGCATTCTTAATGGTAAGACAATAAAGACCCCTATAATCGATACATGGCCTTAACTCGCCACCCTTTCTCTTCACAAAGAAGAAGCCAGCCCCTGCAGGAGAGCAGGATTTGCGGGTGATTCCCCGCGACAGAGCATCGTCAACATACTCCTCCATAGCACAATTCTCTGCAACAGACAGAGGGTACACCCGGCCCCGAGGAGGAATGGCTCCAGGTTGCAGGTCTATGGCACAATCATAAGAGGAGGCGACGTACCGGCACGCACCTTGTCAAACACGTCTAGGAAGTCTCGGTACTCCTCTGGCAATTGAGATACCGAAGAAGTACACAAGACTTTAACTGGTTTACGAAGACAAGTGGAAATACATTGCGGGGAACACGACAAAATTTCGGACCTGCGCCAGTCGAGACTGGGATTGTGCTTTTGGAGCCAGGGATAACCCAGAACAACCGGAAAATGCGGAGAGTTTATCACCTGGAACTGGAGGGTTTTAAAATGGAGAGCCCCAACAGCCATGGACAATGGAGCAGTTTCGTGAGTAACGAGTGCGGGCTGAAGGGGCCTGCCATCAATGGCCTCAATAGCAAGCGGAACGGACTGAGGCAAAACAGGAATGGAGTGCTTTGATACAAAAGCACTGTCAATGAAATAGCCCGCAGCACCGGAGTCAACAAGAGCCTGGAGGAGTCCACCCAGGAAAGGACAACTGTGACAAAAGGTTTCTCCTTAAGCGGTTCCGGGGACGAGGATAAACCACCCAAGGTCTGACCCCGACAGGACCTTAGGTGTGAGCGTTTCCCGGCCGTGAAGGACACGACTTCAAAAGGTGGCCCAGTAACCCACAATAGAGGCAGAGCCCCTCCCTCCTCCTAAAGACCCTCTCTGCCATGGAGAGACGTGTGAATCCGAACTGCATTGGCTCAGCAGTACCTGGTGACTCGGGACCAGGAGGCATGGGAGGAGAGGGAGGCATGGGTGGGAATGAACACGTAGGAGACAACGGAACAGGAGGCTTCCGCAAGCGCTCCTTGAAAGAGGGTCTCTCTCTGAGTCTGATGTCAATTAGGATCAAAAAGACACCAATGCCTCGAGATCCTCTGGTAATTCTCTGGCAGCAACTTCGTCTTTAATCGCATCGCCCATGAAAGAAGGCGGCAACAAGGGCTTCATTGTTCCAACCTACCTCTGTGGCAAGCGTACGGAACTCAATAGTATACTGAGCAACAGATCTTGTACCTTGCTGAATGGACATGAGTCGTTTAGCAACAGAGGAGGAGCGAGCCGGAACATCAAATACCCTTCGAAAGGAGGCCACAAATTCAGGGTAATTTGAAATCACAGGTTTATTAGTCTCCCACAAGGGATTAGCCCAGGCAAGAGCTGTGTCAGAGAGTAACGAGATGAGAAATCCCACCTTAGCTCTGTCAGAGGGAAACGCCTGAGGTAACATCTCAAAGTAAATGCCCACCTGGTTCAAAAACCCTCTGCACTGAATAGGATCGCCTCCATATCGCTGAGGTAGAGGTGCAGAACCGGACATGCTCCTGGTAGGCATAGGTGGTAAATATGGGATTCCTAGGTCGGGTTTATTTGCTTATTTTCAAATCCGACATTTCATTATGGCTCAAAAGTGGCGTGTCTCATTTAAAACGGTCTGGCAGGATATTAAATTATGTATTCAAAAATTTATTGTAGGTGATGCGTCAATTTCTCTATTGTATGATATCATGCTCAACAAACAGAGCCAGGTCTTTAAGGATAATCTATGTAAAACTTGGGGTTTGGCAACTTTATCAGTGGAATATGAGACAATTGATCAGAGTTTTAAGTCTATGTCCAAATGCAAAGTTCCAATATCATGGAAAGAATCTCATATGAAAATGATTAATAATTTCTATCTTTCACCGTGGAAATTATCCAAGTTTTATCCTTCTGGTGTCATGCGGTGTCCGCGGTGTGCACATGGTAGGGCAGATTTACTTCATATGTTTTGGTTATGCCCCAAGGTTAGACAACTCTGGTTGAAAATTATTTTTTGGTTCAATAAATCTTATAAAGTAACAATAGCTCTATCTGCGATAGATATTATTTTTCTTTGTCCTCTAAATGAAGCTATCAATTGTAATACTATAAATAGTCTAAATACAATTATATTGGCAGTTAGATATTGCATACTGAAAAATTGGAAAGCTAGGAATAGTGGTGGGTTATCTATGATTTTTAAAATATTGCAAGACCAAATAGTATTCGAATCATATCATTTATATGATGCTTCAGAGAAAAGAATCCAGAAATTTTTATGAAAATGGTCACCAGTTATACTATCTTATCCTACCTCAATGCAAAAATTGATTCTCTCCCCTTTCCTTTCATCAGTTAGCTTTGTGGAATTGACATTATTAAATGTCTTCCCGCATAGCTGGTTAGAGTGACTCGGTGGGTTGTAATGGGTGAGGATGCCGCGGGGAGGGGGGGGGGGTTGAGGGAGAGAGGAGTGTTTTCTTTGTTGTGTTTTTTTTTTGTTTTTTTTGTTTTTTTTTCTTTTGTCAAGATGGATAAAATTCTATATACAGTCTTGTGGTTTTTGAGGTTGTTGGAGCTGTGGCTCCAAAAATTATTATGTATAATATTATCTGCTGACGTATAGAACATTTAGTTTGATGGTGGACAATAATTTTTGCTTAGCTCTTAATAATTTAGACTGTATATTTGTTTACTTTTTTTTTATGTCTTATGTTGTTCTAAAATTGAAAAAGTGAGGTTAAGTTTATTTTTTTTGTTTTGTTGGATTATTCTGTGATGAAACAGAAATGATTATGTGTTTAATAATTTGCATAGTGTGTCTTTTTTTCTTTCTCTCACAGTGGTGTTGTATTGTAACTTTAACCTCAATAAAAAAATTATTTAAAAAAAAAAAAAAGGGACATTAGGCCCAAGATTTTTCTTTCGTGATTCAGATAGAGCATGCCATTTTGGACAAGATTCCCGTTTGCTTCTATTATCTAATTTGCTCCGTTATTTGGATATCCTTTGTTGAAGAAATAGCAATGCACATGGGTGAGCCAATCCCACAAGGCATTTATATGCAGCCACCAATCAGCAGCTACTGAGTCTAACTAGATATGATTTTCAGCAAAGGATATCGGGAAGATGAAGCAAATTAGAGTATAGAAGTGGATTGGAAAATTGCTTGAAGTTGCATGCTCTTTCTGAATCATAAAAGAAAAAAAATTGGGTTTCATGTCCCTTTAAGTAGATGAAAACATGTAAAATAATATTTCTGTAATATTCATATTTAATAAAGTGTTATACTGTGAAAAAAAAAAAGAAAAGAAAAAAAAGAATAGGATCGCCTCCATATCGCTGAGGTAGAGGTGCAGAACCGGACATGCTCCTGGTAGGCATAGGTGCAACAGCGGAAACAGGAGCAGCCATAACTTGCGGGACACTTTGGTCCAAATGTGCAGTGCGAGTCAGCAGGGTTTGCAGAGCTAGTGCAAAGTGATCCAAGCGGTGATCCTGTTCATCCATCCTGGAAATGATGGCAGGTAAAGGTGGATTATTAGCACCATAAGGATTCATGGCCTTTGCGTAATGTCAGGGTGCCAGGAATCAGACTGAGACGAGAAGTGCAAAAATAATCACACCTTTATTAATAGCAAAAAATAATAAAAAGTCCACAAGTCAAATAACAAGCCAGGAGTCAAAACCAGAGCGAGCCGAGTCAGGAGCCAAAGCGAATAGTCAGACGAGCCGGAATCAGGAACAAGGAAAACAGCAGAGTCAGGAACAAGCCAGGGATCAGGAACCAGGAAGGACGTCAGGCAGCCAGGTAATACACAGGAACTCTCACAAACAGGTCTGAGACAACGCAAAGGAAAAGCATACTGAACAGAGGCCCTTTAAATAATAAGTGATGACATCACAATTCTGAGACTGCATCCTGTCTCACATAGATGATGCACACCAGTCTGGCCATAAAAAGGAAGTGTAGGAAATGAGCAGCATCCCCCACAATGCACCATAGTCAGGAAGAGAGGTGAGTAAAATGGCTGCCAGCAGCACATGGCAAACAACAGGGAAAAAACCCTCACACAAGAGAAAGATGAGAGACATGAGACCGAACAATGCAGAAGAGCTGAAGGCCGCTATTGAAGCATCCTGATCTTCCATAACACCTCAGCAGTGCCACAGGCTGATAGCTTCCATGCCACGCCACATTGAGGCAGTAATTGCTGCAAAAGGGGCCCAAACCAAGTACTGAGTACATACAGTATGCATGCTTATACTTTTCAGAGGTCCGATATTGTTCTACAGGTATGTATAATCCTTGTTTTATTGATTGCATGTGATATTCTAATTTTCTGAGATTGTGGATTTCGGGTTTTCATGAGCTGTAAGCCATAATCATCACAATTATGACAAATCACGGCTTGAACTATCTTGCTTTGCATGTAATGAGTCTATCTCATATATTAGTTTCACCTTTTAAGTTGCATTAGTAAAATAAATTAACTTTTGCACGATATTCAAATTTTTTGAGTTTCACCTGTATAAAGCTAGGGAGTTTCATTCTGTGCAGACATGATTTGAGGCATAGTACTGCAGTGTGGGAATTCTGTATTTGAATATTAGAATCGAATGATTCAGCCCAGCAAAGCTAAACTGATTAGTGTTAGGACCAGTCTATTGTGGGACACCTTGAAAGTGGTGACTGGCTTAGCAGAATATGGCCATATTGTGTGACTAAGATCCCATCTTTATTTAAAATTTGAAAGCATATTTAACAGGCAAAACTTTTTGCAGCATAAATATATGTTAATACTATTGTGAGATATTGATCCCAATTTTATTTTAACTATTTTAAGAATATTTAGCAGACGAAAGAATATATATATATTCTGCTAAGTATATTTAAATATGCTATAAATATGTGGACTTAAGTGGTTGGATGTGCACCAATACTTTTTGTTGTTTTGTAATTATTTTGGTCACTTTGGTAGCACTCCCACAATATGTGTGCTAAGATATAGAAAGTCTTTTTGTGGTGTGCTTAACCAAACCCCCTTGTTGTATTTATATATATATATATATATATATATATATATATATACATACATAGACAAGCAGGAAATTGCACTCCCAATGACCAAAGTCCTTATGCCCTGGGTGCAGCAAACAAAATAGATAGAAATACAGGACAAGCGCACTCCAAGGGACTTATCAAAAATCAGTGATTTTTGATAAGTCCCTTGGAGTGCGCTTGTCCTGTATTTATATATATATATATATATATATATATATATATATATATACAGGGAGTGCAGAATTATTAGGCAAGTTGTATTTTTGAGGATTAATTTTATTATTGAACAACAACCATGTTCTCAATGAACCTAAAAAACTCATTAATATCAAAGCTGAATAGTTTTGGAAGTAGTTTTTAGTTTGTTTTTAGTTATAGCTATTTTAGGGGGATATCTGTGTGTGCAGGTGACTATTACTGTGCATAATTATTAGGCAACTTAACAAAAAACAAATATATACCCATTTCAATTATTTATTTTTTACCAGTGAAACCAATATAACATCTCAACATTCACAAATATACATTTCTGACATTCAAAAACAAAACAAAAACAAATCAGTGACCAATATAGCCACCTTTCTTTGCAAGGACACTCAAAAGCCTGCCATCCATGGATTCTGTCAGTGTTTTGATCTGTTCACCATCAACATTGCGTGCAGCAGCAACCACAGCCTCCCAGACACTGTTCAGAGAGGTGTACTGTTTTCCCTCCTTGTAAATCTCACATTTGATGATGGACCACAGGTTCTCAATGGGGTTCAGATCAGGTGAACAAGGAGGCCATGTCATTAGATTTTCTTCTTTTATACCCTTTCTTGCCAGCCACGCTGTGGAGTACTTGGACGCGTGTGATGGAGCATTGTCCTGCATGAAAATCATGTTTTTCTTGAAGGAGGCAGACTTCTTCCTGTACCACTGCTTGAAGAAGGTGTCTTCCAGAAACTGGCAGTAGGACTGGGAGTTGAGCTTGACTCCATCCTCAACCCGAAAAGGCCCCACAAGCTCATCTTTGATGATACCAGCCCAAACCAGTACTCCACCTCCACCTTGCTGGCGTCTGAGTCGGACTGGAGCTCTCTGCCCTTTACCAATCCAGCCACGGGCCCATCCATCTGGCCCATCAAGACTCACTCTCATTTCATCAGTCCATAAAACCTTAGAAAAATCAGTCTTGAGATATTTCTTGGCCCAGTCTTGACGTTTCAGCTTGTGTGTCTTGTTCAGTGGTGGTCGTCTTTCAGCCTTTCTTACCTTGGCCATGTCTCTGAGTATTGCACACCTTGTGCTTTTGGGCACTCCAGTGATGTTGCAGCTCTGAAATATGGCCAAACTGGTGGCAAGTGGCATCTTGGCAGCTGCACGCTTGACTTTTCTCAGTTCATGGGCAGTTATTTTGCGCCTTGGTTTTTCCACACGCTTCTTGCGACCCTGTTGACTATTTTGAATGAAACGCTTGATTGTTCGATGATCACGCTTCAGAAGCTTTGCAATTTTAAGAGTGCTGCATCCCTCTGCAAGATATCTCACTATTTTTGACTTTTCTGAGCCTGTCAAGTCCTTCTTTTGACCCATTTTGCCAAAGGAAAGGAAGTTGCCTAATAATTATGCACACCTGATATAGGGTGTTGATGTCATTAGACCACACCCCTTCTCATTACAGAGATGCACATCACCTAATATGCTTAATTGGTAGTAGGCTTTCGAGCCTATACAGCTTGGAGTAAGACAACATGCATAAAGAGGATGATGTGGTCAAAATACTCATTTGCCTAATAATTCTGCACTCCCT
Organism: Bombina bombina; assembly: GCF_027579735.1. NCBI lineage: Eukaryota > Metazoa > Chordata > Amphibia > Anura > Bombinatoridae > Bombina > Bombina bombina. The sequence continues at coordinate 1,444,633,995 of NC_069500.1, read as the reverse complement.
GTATATACACACACACACACACATATATATATACACACACACATACATACACACACACATATATATATATATACACACACACACACACATATATATATATATATATATATATATATATATATATATATATATACACACACACACACATATACAGTGGATATAAAAAGTCTACACACCCCTGTTAAAATGTCAGGTTTCTGTGATGTAAAAAAATGAGACAAAGATAAATAATTTCAGAACTTTTTCCACCTTTAATGTGACCTATAAACTGTACAACTCAATTGAAAAACAAACTGAAATCTTTTAGGTAAAGGGAAATAAAAATAAAAAACTAAAATAATATGGTTGCATAAGTGTGAACACCCTTTTATAACTGGGGATGTAGCTGTGTTTAGAATTAAGCAATCACATACAAAATCATGTTAAATAGGAGTCAGTATACACCTGTCATCATTTAAAGTGCCTCTGATTAACCCCAAATAAAGTTCAGCTGTTCCAGTCGGTCTTTCCTGACATTTTGTTAGTCGCATCCTACAGCAAAAGCCATGGTCAGCAGAGAGCTTCTAAAGCATCAGAGGGATCTCATTGTTAAAAGGTATCAGTCAGGAGAAGGGTACAAAAGAATTTCCAAGGCATTAGATATACCATGGAACACAGTGAAGACCGTCATCATCAAGTGAACACAATATGGTGCAACAGTGACATTACCAAGAACTGGATGTCCCTCCAAAATTGATGAAAAGACGAGAAGAAAACTGGTCTGGGAGGCTGCCAAGAGGCCTACAGCAACATTAAAGGATCTGCAGGAATATCTGGCAAGTATTGGCTGTGTGGTACATGTGACAACAATCACCCGTATTCTTCATATGTCTGGGCTATGGGGTAGAGTGGCAAGACGGAAGCCTTTTCTTACAAAAAAAACCCATCCAAGCCCGGCTAAATTTTGCAAAAACAAATCTGAAGTCTCCCAAAAGCATGTGAGAAAAGGTGTTCTGGTCTGATGAAACCAAAGTTGAACTTTTTGGCCATAATTCCAAAAGATATGTTTTGCGCAAAAACAACATTGCATATCACCAAAAGAACACCATACCCACAGTGAAGCATGGTGGTGGCAGCATCATGCTTTGGGGCTGTTTTTCTTCAGCTGGAACTGGGGCCTTAGTCAAGGTAGAGGGAATAATGAACAGTTCCAAATACCAGACAATATTGGCACAAAACCTTCAGGCTTCTGCTAGAAAGCTGAACATGAAGAGGAGCTTCATCTTTCAGCATGACAACGACCCAAAGCATACATCCAAATCAACAAAGGAATGGCTTCACCAGAAGAAGATTAAAGTTTTGGGATGGCCCAGCCAGAGCCCAGACCTGAATCCAATTCAAAATCTGTGGGGTGATCTGAAGAGGGCTGTGCACAGGAGATGCCCTCGCATTCTGACAGATTTAGAGTGTTTTTGCAAAGAAGAGTGGGCAAATCTTGCCAAGTCAAGATGTGCCATGTTGATAGACTCATACCCAAAAAGACTGAGTGCTGTAATAAAATCAAAAGGTGCTTCCAATAAAGTATTAGTTTAAGGGTGTTCACACTTATGCAACCATATTATTTTAGTTTTTTATTTTTATTTCCCTTTACCTGAAAGATTTCAGTTTGTTTTTCAATTGAGTTGTACAGTTTATAGGTCACATTAAAGGGGGAAAAAGTTCTGAAATGATTTATCTTTGTCTAATTTTTTTACATCACAAAAACCTGACATTTTAACAGGGGTGTGTAGGCTTTTTATATCCACTGTATATATATATTTATTTATTTGTGTGTGTTATATCAGGGACATGTAAATATGTTTGCAAAAGATTTCTAAGTTCATTTTTTGTTTCTAAACAATGTTGTCTGTCATATCTCTGTGTTTTATTATACCACTATGGGGGGATATTTATCAAAGCCTCAACTATGCTGCATTCGCCGGCACCAATACGCTTGCCTAACATTGCGGCCGTGGATCTCAATACGCTCTCCATATTTTTAAAAAAAGCCGGCAAAAAGATGCGCACCAAGTACGGGGCGATGAGCATCAGACTGTTGTTAACTAAAAGTCATCGATCTCACGTCTATTCGGCTTTTTACAAACTTTATTTATACCCTGTCACTAAATGCAGCCACTACACTAAAATGTTTAACCCCTATCACGCTACTCCCCGACCCCGTCGCAACCGAAATAGTTATTTACCCCTATCCCACCGCTCCCCGATCGCGCCGCAACCAAAATAAAGTTATTAACCCCTATCCTACCGCTCCCGGACCCCGCCGCAACCTAAATAAAGTTACTTACCCCTATCTCGCCGATCCCGCTGCAACCTAAATAAAGTTATTAACCCCTATCCCACCACTCCCCGACCCCGCTGCAACCTAAATAAAGTTATTAACCCATATCCCGCTGCTCCCCGATCCCGCCGTAAACTAAATAAAGTTATTAACCCCTATCCCTTTGCTCCCCAACCCTGCATCAACCTAAATAAATGTATTAACCCCTAAACCTCTGGCTGTCACGCCGCGCCACTCTAGCCATTGCTAGGGGTGCGGCGTCTCCTTCTCTGCTCATTGTCAGGGGCAGTGTCGGCTCTGGATGCGTGCAACGCTGATGTCATCAGTGCACTCTCCAGATGCCGGACAGACCTCTGAGGCGCGAATCTGTCACTGCCCAAGTATAGGTGTTACTCTGTGTGCTCCTGGGTGTGACAGATCGTTCTATACCTAAATATCATTGTTGCTGAACCTGCCTGTTTACTGACTACTCTACCTGCCTTAACCCTGACTTTTATCCTGTTCACTTAAGAGGAAGAGCTCTAAATATGTTTCAAAAACAGGTAGAAAGGGAAATTTTAGAGTTAGAACGCAGCTGTAAAACAGCACACACTAAACCTAATCTAACCAAGGAAGAGTATGAAGCTTTAAAAAGTCTACAAGCCAATGAAGATATCGCTATAAGAGCAAGTGATAAAGGAGGCAATGTAGTAATATTGATTAAGAAAGACTACATATTTGAGGTAAAAAGACAGTTGAACGATACCAGTACTTATAGAAAACTAACGAGAAATCCAACATGTGAGTTTAGAAAGAAATTATTGAAATTGTTAGATCAAGTTGTTTCACTGGGCATACTGACTAGAAAGGAAATTAACATATTCGTTCCAAATCATCCATCAATAACAATCTTCCATTATCTGCCAAAGACCCATAAAAACCTTACCTCTCCTCCCGGACGTCCTATCATCTCCGGGAAAGGCTCATTATTTGAGACTTTGGGGCCTAGTTATCAAGCCGTCAACCTCAAATACGCTGGAATTCCGCAGCGTATTTGTGGCGAGGCTGATTCGCCTTAGTTATCAAGCCCTAGATACCGGCAAAAGTAGAATTTTGTGACGTAAGCTTCGATCCGCCGGACTCAGTCCGACACAGATCAATTCTTACGTCACTCCAGATGTTCCGCACACAAGTGCGGCACAATCTGACTACTTTTGCTAGTTATCAAAAAACTAGCAGGTACGCTCGGCACTTTTCCGGCCCAGCGTACCTGGATTTCAATCCGCCGCCCTGGAGGCGGCGGAACCCATAGGAATCAATGGGAGTCTGACCATAGCGAAAGCTCATGTTCGCTGCTGCCAGACATCCCATTGATTCCTATGGGAGCTGTCTACACCTAACACCCTAACACGTACCCGAGTCTAAACACCCCTAATCTGTCCCCCCTACACCGCCGCAACTAAATAAATGTATTACCCCCTAAACTGCCGCTCCCAGAGCCCACCGCCACTCTAATAAACTGATTAACCCCTAAACCGCCGCTCCCGGAGCCCACCGCCACTCTAATAAACTGATTAGCCCCTAAACCGCCGCTCCCGGGGCCCACCACAAGCTATAATAAATATGTTAACCCCTAAACCGCCGCTCCTGGTCCCCGCCGCAACTATAATATATGTATTAACCCCTAAACCGCCGCTCCCAGACCCCGCCGCTACCTACATGATACCTATTAACCCCTATCCTGCCCCCTCTATACCGTTGCCCTCTATAATAAAGTTATTAACCCCTATCCTGCCCCCCACTACACCGCCGCCACTGTAATAAAATTATTAACCCCTAAACCTAAGTCTAACCCTAACACCCCCTAACTTAAATATTAATTAAATAAATCTAAATAATATTTCTCTTAATAAATAAATTAATCCTATTTAAAACGAAATACCTTTAAAATAAACCCTAATATAGCTACAATATAAATAATAATTACATTGTAGCTATCTTAGGATATATTTTTATTTTACAGGCAACTTTCAATTTATTTTAAATAGGTACAATAGCTATTAAATAGTTATTAACTATTTAATAGCTACCTAGTTAAAATAAAGAGAAATTAACCTGTAAAATAAAAACTAACCTAAGTTACAATTACACCTAACACTACACTATACTTAAATAAATTATTCCTATTTAAAACTAAATACTTACCTGTAAAATAAACCCTAAGATAGCTACAATGTAATTGATAATTACATGGTAGCTATTTTAGGATTTATATTTATTTTACAGGTAACTTGGTATTTATTTTAGCTAGTTAGAATAGTTATTAAATAGTTATTAACTATTTAATAACTACCTAGTTAAAAGAAATACAAAATTACCTGTAAAATAAATCCTAACCTAAGTTACAATTAAACCTAACACTACACTATCATTACATTAATTAAATAAATTAGCTACAAATAACTACAATTAAATTAAATTAAATAAACTAACTAAAGTACAAAAAATAAAAAAAGCTAAGTTACAAAAAATAAAAAAAATAAGTTACAAACATTTAAAACATATTACAACAATTTTAAGCTACTTACACCTAATCTAAGCCCCCTAATAAAATAACAAAGCCCCACAAAATAAAAAAATTCCCTACCCTATTCTAAATTAAAAATTTCAAAGCTCTTTTACCTTACCAGCCCTTAAAAGAGCCTTTTGCGGGGCATGCCCCAAAGAATTCAGCTCTTTTGCCTGTAAAAGAAAAATACAACCCCCCCAACATTAAAACCCACCACCCACATACCCCTAATCTAACCCAAACCCCCCTTAAAAAAACCTAACACTACCCCCCTGAAGATCATCCTACCTTGAGTTGTCTTCAGCCAGCCGACCATCGATGGAACCGAAGAGGAGATCCGGAGCGGCAGAAGTCATCATCCAAGGGGCGCTGAAGAAATCTTCCATCCGATGAAGTCATCATCCAGGCGGCGCTGAAGAAATCTTCCATCCGGGCGTCTTCAATCTTTATCCATCCGGAGCGGAGCGGAGCCATCTTCAGACGAGCCGACGCGGAGCCATCCTCTTCTTCCCGACGACTACCGACGAATGGATATTCCTTTAAGGGACGTCATCCAAGATGGCGTCCCTTCAATTCCGATTGGCTGATAGGATTCTATCAGCCAATCGGAATTAAGGTAGGAAAATCTGATTGGCTGATGCAATCAGCCAATCAGATTGAAGTTCAATCCGATTGGCTGATTAAATCAGCCTATCGGATTGACCTTGCATTCTATTGGCTGTTCCGATCAGCCAATAGAATGCGAGCTCAATCTGGCTGATTGGATCAGCCAATCGGATTGAACTTCAATCTGATTGGCTGATTCAATCAGCCAATCAGATTTTTCCTACCTTAATTCCGATTGGCTGATAGAATCCTATCAGCCAATCGGAATTGAAGGGACGCCATCTTGGATGACGTCCCTTAAAGGAATATCCATTCGTCGGTAGTCGTCGGAAAGAAGAGGATGGCTCCGTGACGGCTCGTCTGAAGATGGCTCCGCTCCGCTCTGGATGGATGAATATTGAAGACGCCGCTTGGAAGATGACATCGCCCGGATGGAAGACTTCTTCAGCGCCGCCTGGATGATGACTTCATTGGATGGAAGATTTCTTCAGCGCCCCTTGGATGATGACTTCTGCCGTTCCAGGTCTCCTCTTCGGTTCCATCGATGGTCGGCTGGCTGAAGACGACTCAAGGTAGGATGATCTTCACGGGGGCAGTGTTAGGTTTTTTTAAGGGGGGTTTGGGTTAGATTAGGGGTATGTGGGTGGTGGGTTTTAATGTTGGGGGGGTTGTATTTTTCTTTTACAGGCAAAAGAGCTGAATTCTTTGGGGCATGCCCCGCAAAAGGCCCTTTTAAGGGCTGGTAAGGTAAAAGAGCTTTGAACTTTTTAATTTAGAATAGGGTAGGGAATTTTTTTATTTTGGGGGGCTTTGTTATTTTATTAGGGGGCTTAGATTAGGTGTAAGTAGCTTAAAATTGTTGTAATATGTTTTAAATGTTTGTAACTTATTTTTTTTATTTTATGTAACTTAGCTTTTTTTATTTTTTGTACTTTAGTTAGTTTATTTAATTTAATTTAATTGTAGTTGTTTGTAGCTAATTTATTTAATTAATGTAATGATAGTGTAGTGTTAGGTTTAATTGTAACTTAGCTTAGGATTTATTTTACAGGTAATTTTGAATTTCTTTTAGCTAGGTAGTTATTAAATAGTTAATAACTATTTAATAACTATTCTAACTAGCTAAAATAAATACCAAGTTACCTGTAAAATAAATATAAATCCTAAAATAGCTACAATGTAATTATTAATTACATTGCAGCTATCTTAGGGTTTATTTTACAGGTAAGTATTTAGTTTTAAATAGGATTAATTTATTTAAGTATAGTGTAGTGTTAGGTGTAATAGTAACTTAGGTTAGTTTTTATTTTATAGGTTAATTTCTCTTTATTTTAACTAGGTAGCTATTAAATAGTTAATAACTATTTAATAGCTATTGTACCTAGTTAAAATAAATTGAAAGTTGCCTGTAAAATAAAAATAAATCCTAAGATAGCTACAGTATAATTATTATTTATATTGTAGCTATATTAGCGTTTATTTTAAAGGTAAGTATTTCGTTTTAAATAGGATTCATTTATTTAATAAGAGAAATATTATTTAGATTTATTTAATTAATATTTAAGTTAGGGGGTTTTTAGGGTTAGTGTTAGACTTAGGTTTAGGGGTTAATAATTTTATTACAGTGGCGGGGGAGGCAGGGTAGGGGTTAATAAATGTATTATAGGTGGCGACGGTGTAGGGGGGGCAGATTAGGGGTTAATAAGTTTAATATAGGTTGCGGCGGGGTCAGTGAGCAGCGGTTTAGGGGTTAAACTATTTATTTAGTTGCAGCAAGGTCCGGGATCGGCAAGATAGGGGGGGCAGGATAGGGGTTACTAGGTATAATGTAGGTGGCGGCGGTGTCCGGGAGCGGCGGTTTAGGGGTTAATACATTTATAAGAGTTGCGGCGGGGTCTAGGAGTGGCGGTTTAGGGGTTAATAACTTTATTGAGTTGCGGGGGGCTCCGGGTCGCCGGTATAGGGGGTAGAACAGTGTAGTTAGTGTGGGTGCTTAGTGACAGGCTAGCAATAAAGCTGGGAAAAAGCCGAAGAGCAGCGAGAATGGATGAGTGATAACTCTCACAGTCCGCTGCTCATTGCCCCATACTTGGTGCGCGGCTTTTTGACAGCTTTTTTGATAACTTAGCCGAAATTTTGCAGGTCCGCGGCGGCAATGGTAGGCGAGCTTAGGCGGGCGTATTGAACCGGCGAAGGCAGGTAAAGTAGACGGCTTGATAACTAGGCCTCTTTGTCGGAGTGGATAGATTCAATTTTACAACCCATAGTAGTTACACTCAATAGCTATTTGAGAGATTCCTCACATTTGATCAAAAATTTACAGAGTGTAAGGTGGAGGAGTGGTTATCGTTGGATAGTGGCGGATGTGGCATCTTTGTATTCCTGTATACCACATTCTTTGGGTATCAGGGCTATAAGGTATTTTCTAGATTTGGATACTAATTTTTCAGAAGAAACCAAGATACTACTTTCTGAGATTATTGAATTTCTTTTGCTACATAACTTTAGCATGTTTGACCAAAATTTGCACCATCCTTCGCCAACCTATACGTAGGTTGGTGGGAGAATAATATTATCTTTAGCGATGCAAATCCGTATATGGAGTCCACTGTCATATATATGCGATATATAGATGATTTGCTATTTATAGTTGATGAATCTGTTAATGAGATAGAATTAATTGAATTTTTGAATGATAATAACTTAAATTTAAGGTTCATTGGTGAAAGCAACTGTGACACAATTAACTTTCTTGATCTTACATTAACAGGCATGAATGACACAGGCAGCATAGTAACTGACACATTTCGAAAACCAACTGCAGGTAACTCCATTTTACATGCAAGATCCTGTCATCCACCACACCTACTTAGGTCTATACCTAAGGCTCAATTTTTGAGAATCAGGAGAAATACAAATTCAAATGATCTTTTCAAAAAACAGACAGTAGCATTGAAAGAAAGGCTTACTGAAAGGGGTTATAATGAGAAGCTCCTAGATACCAGTATTCAACAGGTTAGTGGTAACACACAGCAAAGTCTACTACTGAAATCTAAGAAAAACAATAGGGATTTCTCAGATTCTACTGTGGTATTCTCAACAGAATTTTCAATTCAATCAGGTTTGTGGCATTTTAAAGAGAAACTTACATATCTTACAACAGGATGAGGTCTTATGTGAAATAGTAGACAAATGTAAGTTTGTTCCAAGAAAGGCGCCAACTCTAGCCAATAAGTTATCACCCAGTTTAGTGTGTACCAAGAAACAAGGAACAGACACATGGTTACACAAGAAAGGTACGTTTAGATGTGGCACTGGTCCATGTTCAACCTGTGATATTATAGGCAGAGGTGCAACTTTTTCAAGCACCGTTACCCAAGAGAGTTTCAATGTTGGTTTCTATGCTAACTGTAGGAGTCACTATGTTGTGTATCTCTTAGAGTGCAATCTGTGCCACATGCAATACACAGGTCAGACGAGCAGAGAATTAAGATCTCGCATGAGAGAACACATTTATGACACAAAAATTTACAATAAAAATTCAGCTGTTGCACGTCACCATTTCACTATGCATATGACCAATAAATTCAACATGACGGTTAAAGTCATTGATAAAATCAATTTACCCATCAGAGGGGGTGACAGAATTAAATTATTACTCAAACAAGAGAAGTTTTGGATATATAAATTAAAAACTGTCACCCCTGATGGCCTCAACAAAGAGTGGGACATGAGTTTATTTATAAGTTAACTTTATGTCATTTGTCTTTATTATATTATCATAACAAAATACACTCTTTGACAAAATCATTCATTAACAAAGGAGATATATATTTATTATTATTTCTGACTATGTTCAGCATAATGTATCACACTGTATGATCTCTATGTCCATTGAACGTAATGTTAATAGTTCAAAGAGTTATATTTATGCAAATGTACTAGGTCAGTTTATATGTATTGTATAATATTCAAGATATCTTTGCAAATAGTCTATGTTTATAATCATGTTTGTTTCCTTACATTTGTCCGTTATGCATTTCCATAGTCCTGATTTCTATCTCTATAATTTGGTAACATTTTATAGTAGAGACACGCATATACATATGATGGTATTGTCTCCTATATTTTGTACCCTCCTGTATTCATATTGTCAGACTTAAATGTTCTAAGATAACATGTTTTTATGTTCAGTGTATTTTACCTTTCATTCCCAGACTGTGTGATTGGACACTGTGCCTTTAAATAGGCCATGTCCGGTCCCAACAGTCATCCCTATGACTAAGTGCTCAGTTGGAGTACAAAACGCGTAAGGGGTTAATTCCCTGATCCACACCTCAATTTTTTTATGACAAGAAATAAAATTTGAAGTTTTTAACTCCAAGTGTCCCACGAGTGCTGCACTTTTTGTATGTTGAAAGTTACACCAATAACAACACCATCTAATAAAAATACATTACACAGTAAAGTTACACTAATAACAACACCATCTAATAAAAATACATTACCCAGTAAAGTTACACTAATAACAAAACCATCTAATAAAAATACATTACACAGTAAAGTTACACTAATAACAACACCATCTAATAAAATACATTATACAGTAAAGTTACACTAATAATAACACCATCTAATAAAAATACATTACACAGTTAAGTTACACTAATAACAACACCATCTAATAAAAATTCATTATACAGTATGGTTACACTAATAACAACACCATCTAATAAAAATACATTACACAGTACAGTTACACTAATAACAACACCATCTAATAAAAATACATTATACAGTACAGTTACACTAATAACAACACCATCTAATAAATATGCATTACACAGTACAGTTACACTAATAACAACACCATCTAATAAATATACATTACACAGTAAAGTTACACTAATAACAACACCATCTAATAAAAATACATTACACAGTAAAGTTACACTAATAACAACACCATCTAATAAAAATACATTACACAGTACAGTTAGACTAATAACAACACCATCAAATAAAAATACATTACACAGTAAAGTTACACTAATAACAACACCATCTAATAAAAATACATTACACAGTAAAGTTACACTAATAACAACACCATCTAATAAAAATACATTACACAGTAAAGTTACACTAATAACAACACCATCTAATAAAAAATACATTATACAGTACAGTTACACTAATAACAACACCATCTAATAAAAATACATTATACAGTACAGTTACACTAATAACAACACCATCTAATAAAAATACATTACACAGTAAAGTTACACTAATAACAACACCATCTAATAAAAATATATTACACAGTACAGTTACACTAATAACAACACCATCTAATAAAAATACATTACACAGTACAGTTACACTAATAACAACACCATCTAATAAAAATACATTACACAGTACAGTTACACTAATAACAACACCATCTAATAAAAATACATTATACAGTACAGTTACACTAATAACAACAACATCTAATAAATTTGCATTACACAGTACAGTTACACTAATAACAACACCATCTAATAAAAATACATTACACAGTACAGTTACACTAATAACAACACCATCTAATAAAAATACATTATACAGTACAGTTACACTAATAACAACACCATCTAATAAATATGGATTACACAGTACAGTTACACTAATAACAACACCATCTAATAAATATACATTACACAGTAAAGTTACACTAATAACAACACCATCTAATAAAAAATACATTATACAGTACAGTTACACTAATAACAACACCATCTAATAAAAATACATTATACAGTACAGTTACACTAATAACAACACCATCTAATAAAAATACATTACACAGTAAAGTTACACTAATAACAACACCATCTAATAAAAATATATTACACAGTACAGTTACACTAATAACAACACCATCTAATAAAAATACATTACACAGTACAGTTACACTAATAACAACACCATCTAATAAAAATACATTACACAGTACAGTTACACTAATAACAACACCATCTAATAAAAATACATTATACAGTACAGTTACACTAATAACAACAACATCTAATAAATTTGCATTACACAGTACAGTTACACTAATAACAACACCATCTAATAAAAATACATTACACAGTACAGTTACACTAATAACAACACCATCTAATAAAAATACATTATACAGTACAGTTACACTAATAACAACACCATCTAATAAATATGGATTACACAGTACAGTTACACTAATAACAACACCATCTAATAAATATACATTACACAGTAAAGTTACACTAATAACAACACCATCTAATAAAACTACATTACACAGTAAAGTTACACTAATAACAACACCATCTAATAAAAATACATTACACAGTACAGTTACACTAATAACAACACCATCAAATAAAAATACATTACACAGTAAAGTTACACTAATAACAACACCATCTAATAAAAATACATTACACAGTAAAGTTACACTAATAACAACACCATCTAATAAAAATACAATACACAGTAAAGTTACACTAATAACAACACAATCTAATAAAAATACATTATACAGTACAGTTACACTAATAACAACACCATCTAATAAAAATACATTACACAGTAAAGTTACACTAATAACAACACCATCTAATAAAAATACATTACACAGTAAAGTTACACTAATAACAACACCATCTAATAAAAATACATTATACAGTACAGTTACACTAATTACAACACCATCTAATAAAAATAGATTACACAGTAAAGTTACACTAATAACAACACCATCTAATAAAAATACATTACAAAGTAAAGTTACACTAATAACAACACCATCTAATAAAAATACATTATACAGTACAGTTACACTAATAACAACACCATCTAATAAAAATACATTACACAGTAAAGTTACACTAATAACACCATCTAATAAAAATACATTACACAATAAAGATACACTAATAACAACACCATCAAATAAAAATACATTACACAGTAAAGTTACACTAATAACAACACCATCTAATAAAAATACATCACACAATAAAGTTACTCTAATAACAACACCATGTAATAAAAATACCTTACACAGTAAAGTTACACTAATAACAACACCATCTAATAAAAATACATCACACAATGAAGTTACACTAATAACATCACCATGTAATAACAATACCTTACACAGTAAAGTTACACTAATAACAACACCATCTAATAAAAATACATTACACAGTAAAGTTACACTAATAACAACACCATCTACTAAAAATACATTATACAGTAAAGTTACACTAATAACAACACCATCTAATAAAAATACATTACACAGTAGTTACATTAATAACACCATCTAATAAAAATACATTACACAGTACAGTTACACTAATAACAACACCATCTAATAAAAATACATTACACAGTACAGTTACACTAATAACAACACCATCTAATAAAAATACATTATACAGTACAGTTACACTAATAACAACACCATCTAATAAAAATACATTACACAGTAAAGTTACACTAATAACAACAACATCTAATAAAAATACATTATACAGTACAGTTACACTAATAACAACACCATCTAATAAAAATACATTACACAGTAAAGTTACACTAATAACAACACCATCTAATAAAAATACATTATACAGTAAAGTTACACTAATAACAACACCATCTAATAAAAATACATCACACAATAAAGTTACACTAATAACAACACCATCTAATAAAAATACATTACACAATAAAGTTACACTAATAACAACACCATCTAATAAAAATACATTACACAGTAAAGTTACACTAATAACAACACCATCTAATAAAATACATTATACAGTACAGTTACACTAATAACAACACCATGTAATAAAAATATTTTACACAGTAAAGTTACACTAATAACACCATCTAATAAAAATACATTACACAATAAAGTTACACTAATAACAACACCATCTAATAAAAATACATCACACAATAAAGTTACACTAATAACAACACCATGCAATAAAAATACCTTACACAGTAAAGTTACACTAATAACAACACCATCTAATAAAAATATATTACACAGTAAAGTTACACTAATAACAACACCATCTAATAAAAATACATTACACAGTAAAGTTACACTAATAACAACACCATCTAATAAAAATACATTATACAGTAAAGTTACACTAATAACAACACCATCTAATAAAAATACATTACACAGTACAGTTACACTAATAATAACAGCATCTAATAAAAATACATTACACAGTGAAGTTACACTAATAACAACACCATCTAATAAAAATACATTACACAGTACAGTTAGACTAATAACAACACCATCTAATAAATATACATTACACAGTAAAGTTACACTAATAACAACACCATCTAATAAAAATACATTACAAAGTAAAGTTACACTAATAACAACATCATCTAATAAAAATACATTACACAGTAAAGTTACACTAATAACAACACCATCTAATACAAATACATTACACAGTAAAGTTACACTAATAACAACACCATCTAATAAAAATACATTATACAGTACAGTTACACTAATAACAACACCATCCAATAAAAATACATTACACAGTAAAGTTACACTAATAATAACACCATCTAATAAAAATACATTATACAGTACAGTTACACTAATAACAACACCATCTAATAAATATACATTACATAGTACAGCTACACACATAACACCATCTAATAAAAATACATTACACAGTACAGTTACACTAATAACAACATCATCTAATAAAAATACATTACACAGTAAAGTTACACTAATAACAACACCATGTAATAAAAATACATTACACAGTAAAGTTACACTAATAACAACACCATCTAATAAAAATACATTATACAGTACAGTTACACTAATAACAACACCATCTAATAAATATACATTATACAGTGAAGTTACACTAATAATAACACCATCTAATAAAAATACATTACACAGTAAAGTTACACTAATAATAACACCATCTAATAAATATACATTACACAGTACAGTTACACTAATAACAACACCATCTAATAAAAATACATTATACAGTACAGTTACACTAATAACAACACCATCTAATAAAAATACATTATACAGTACATTTACACTAATAACAACACCATCTAATAAAAATACATTACACAGTAAAGTTACACTAATAACACCATCTAATAAAAATACATTACACAGTAAAGTTACACTAATAACAACACCATCTAATAAAAATACATTATACAGTACAGTTACACTAATAACAACACCATCTAATAAAAATACATTACACAGTACAGTTACACTAATAACAACACCATCTAATAAAAATACATCACACAATAAAGTTACACTAATAACAACACCATGCAATAAAAATACCTTACACAGTAAAGTTACACTAATAACAACACCATCTAATAAAAATATATTACACAGTAAAGTTACACTAATAACAACACCATCTAATAAAAATACATTACACAGTAAAGTTACACTAATAACAACACCATCTAATAAAAATACATTATACAGTAAAGTTACACTAATAACAACACCATCTAATAAAAATACATTACACAGTACAGTTACACTAATAATAACAGCATCTAATAAAAATACATTACACAGTGAAGTTACACTAATAACAACACCATCTAATAAAAATACATTACACAGTACAGTTAGACTAATAACAACACCATCTAATAAATATACATTACACAGTAAAGTTACACTAATAACAACACCATCTAATAAAAATACATTACAAAGTAAAGTTACACTAATAACAACACCATCTAATAAAAATACATTACACAGTAAAGTTACACTAATAACAACACCATCTAATACAAATACATTACACAGTAAAGTTACACTAATAACAACACCATCTAATAAAAATACATTATACAGTACAGTTACACTAATAACAACACCATCTAATAAAAATACATTACACAGTAAAGTTACACTAATAATAACACCATCTAATAAAAATACATTATACAGTACAGTTACACTAATAACAACACTATCTAATAAATATACATTACATAGTACAGTTACACACATAACACCATCTAATAAAAATACATTACACAGTACAGTTACACTAATAACAACATCATCTAATAAAAATACATTACACAGTAAAGTTACACTAATAACAACACCATGTAATAAAAATACATTACACAGTAAAGTTACACTAATAACAACACCATCTAATAAAAATACATTATACAGTACAGTTACACTAATAACAACACCATCTAATAAATATACATTATACAGTGAAGTTACACTAATAATAACACCATCTAATAAAAATACATTACACAGTAAAGTTACACTAATAATAACACCATCTAATAAATATACATTACACAGTACAGTTACACTAATAACAACACCATCTAATAAAAATACATTATACAGTACAGTTACACTAATAACAACACCATCTAATAAAAATACATTATACAGTACATTTACACTAATAACAACACCATCTAATAAAAATACATTACACAGTAAAGTTACACTAATAACACCATCTAATAAAAATACATTACACAGTAAAGTTACACTAATAACAACACCATCTAATAAAAATACATTATACAGTACAGTTACACTAATAACAACACCATCTAATACAAATACATTACACAGTACAGTTACACTAATAATAACACCATCTAATAAAAATACATTACACAGTAAAGTTACACTAATAACAACATCATCTAATAAAAATACATTACCCAGTAAAGTTACACTAATAACACCATCTAATAAAAATATATTACACAATAAAGTTACACTAATAACAACACCATCTAATAAAAATACATTATACAGTACAGTTACACTAATAACAACACCATCTAATAAAAATACATTACACAGTAAAGTTACACTAATAACAACAACATCTAATAAAAATACATTATACAGTACAGTTACACTAATAACAACACCATCTAATAAAAATACATTATACAGTACAGTTACACTAATAACAACACCATCTAATAAATATGCATTACACAGTACAGTTACACTAATAACAACACCATCTAATAAAAATACATTACACAGTACAGTTACACTAATAACAACACCATCTAATAAAAATACATTATACAGTACAGTTACACTAATAACAACACCATCTAATAAATATGCATTACACAGTACAGTTACACTAATAACAACACCATCTAATAAATATACATTACACAGTAAAGTTACACTAATAACAACACCATCTAATAAAACTACATTACACAATAAAGTTACACTAATAACAACACCATCTAATAAAAATACATTACACAGTACAGTTAGACTAATAACAACACCATCAAATAAAAATACATTACACAGTAAAGTTACACTAATAACAACACCATCTAATAAAAATACATTACACAGTAAAGTTACACTAATAACAACACCATATAATAAAAATACAATACACAGTAAAGTTACACTAATAACAACACAATCTAATAAAAATACATTATACAGTACAGTTACACTAATAACAACACCATCTAATAAAAATACATTACACAGTAAAGTTACACTAATAACAACACCATCTAATAAAAATACATTACACAGTAAAGTTACACTAATAACAACACCATCTAATAAAAATACATTATACAGTACAGTTACACTAATTACAACACCATCTAATAAAAATACATTACACAGTAAAGTTACACTAATAACAACACCATCTAATAAAAATACATTACAAAGTAAAGTTACACTAATAACAACACCATCTAATAAAAATACATTATACAGTACAGTTACACTAATAACAACACCATCTAATAAAAATACATTACACAGTAAAGTTACACTAATAACACCATCTAATAAAAATACATTACACAATAAAGATACACTAATAACAACACCATCAAATAAAAATACATTACACAGTAAAGTTACACTAATAACAACACCATCTAATAAAAATACATCACACAATAAAGTTACTCTAATAACAACACCATGTAATAAAAATACCTTACACAGTAAAGTTACACTAATAACAACACCATCTAATAAAAATACATCACACAATAAAGTTACACTAATAACAACACCATGTAATAACAATACCTTACACAGTAAAGTTACACTAATAACAACACCATCTAATAAAAATACATTACACAGTAAAGTTACACTAATAACAACACCATCTACTAAAAATACATTATACAGTAAAGTTACACTAATAACAACACCATCTAATAAAAATACATTACACAGTAGTTACATTAATAACAACACCATCTAATAAAAATACATTACACAGTACAGTTACACTAATAACAACACCATCTAATAAAAATACATTACACAATAAAGTTACACTAATAACAACACCATCTAATAAAAATACATTACACAGTAAAGTTACACTAATAACAACACCATCTAATAAAATACATTATACAGTACAGTTACACTAATAACAACACCATGTAATAAAAATACATTACACAGTAAAGTTACACTAATAACACCATCTAATAAAAATACATTACACAATAAAGTTACACTAATAACAACACCATCTAATAAAAATGCATCACACAATAAAGTTACACTAATAACAACACCATGCAATAAAAATACCTTACACATTAAAGTTACACTAATAACAACACCATCTAATAAAAATATATTACACAGTAAAGTTACACTAATAACAACACCATCTAATAAAAATACATTACACAGTAAAGTTACACTAATAACAACACCATCTAATAAAAAATCATTATACAGTAAAGTTACACTAATAACAACACCATCTAATAAAAATACATTACACAGTACAGTTACACTAATAATAACAGCATCTAATAAAAATACATTACACAGTGAAGTTACACTAATAACAACACCATCTAATCATCTAATAAAAATACATTACACAGTACAGTTAGACTAATAACAACACCATCTAATAAATATACATTACACAGTAAAGTTACACTAATAACAACACCATCTAATAAAAATACATTACAAAGTAAAGTTACACTAATAACAACACCATCTAATAAAAATACATTACACAGTAAAGTTACACTAATAACAACACCATCTAATACAAATACATTACACAGTAAAGTTACACTAATAACAACACCATCTAATAAAAATACATTATACAGTACAGTTACACTAATAACAACACCATCTAATAAAAATACATTACACAGTAAAGTTACACTAATAATAACACCATCTAATAAAAATACATTATACAGTACAGTTACACTAATAACAACACCATCTAATAAATATACATTACATAGTACAGTTACACACATAACACCATCTAATAAAAATACATTACACAGTACAGTTACACTAATAACAACATCATCTAATAAAAATACATTACACAGTAAAGTTACACTAATAACAACACCATGTAATAAAAATACATTACACAGTAAAGTTACACTAATAACAACACCATCTAATAAAAATACATTATACAGTACAGTTACACTAATAACAACACCATCTAATAAATATACATTATACAGTGAAGTTACACTAATAATAACACCATCTAATAAAAATACATTACACAGTAAAGTTACACTAATAATAACACCATCTAATAAATATACATTACACAGTACAGTTATACTAATAACAACACCATCTAATAAAAATACATTATACAGTACAGTTACACTAATAACAACACCATCTAATAAAAATACATTATACAGTACATTTACACTAATAACAACACCATCTAATAAAAATACATTACACAGTAAAGTTACACTAATAACACCATCTAATAAAAATACATTACACAGTAAAGTTACACTAATAACAACACCATCTAATAAAAATACATTATACAGTACAGTTACACTAATAACAACACCATCTAATAAAAATACATTACACAGTACAGTTACACTAATAATAACACCATCTAATAAAAATACATTACACAGTAAAGTTACACTAATAACAACATCATCTAATAAAAATACATTACCCAGTAAAGTTACACTAATAACAACACCATCTAATAAAAATATATTACACAATAAAGTTACACTTATAACAACACCATCTAATAAAAATACATCACACAGTAAAGTTACACTAATAACAACACCATGTAATAAAAATACCTTACACAGTAAAGTTACAATAATAACAGCATCATCTAATAAAAATACATTACCCAGTAAAGTTACACTAATAACAACACCATCTAATAAAAATACATCACACAATAAAGTTACACTAATAACAATACATTACAAAGTAAAGTTACACTAATAAAAACACCATCTAATAAAAATACATTACACAGTACAGTTACACTAATAATAACAGTATCTAATAAAAATACATTATACAGTAAAGTTACACTAATAACAACACCATCTAATAAAAAATACATTACACAGTACAGTTACACTAAAAACAACACCATCTAATAAAAATACATTATACAGTAAAGTTACACTAATAACAACACCATCTAATAAAAATACATTACACAGTAAAGTTACACTAATAACAACACCATCTAATAAAAATACATTACACAGTAAAGTTACACTAATAACAACACCATCTAATAAAAATACATTATACAGTAAAGTTACACTAATAACAACACCATCTAATAAAAATACATTATACAGTAAAGTTACACTAATAACAACACCATCTAATAAAAATACATTATACAGTATAGTTACACTAATAACAACACCATCTAATAAAAATACATTACACAGTACAGTTACACTAATAACAACACCATCTAATAAAAATACATTACACAGTACAGTTACACTAATAACAACACCATCTAATAAAAATACATTACACAGTGAAGTTACACTAATAACAACACCATTTAATAAAAATACATTACACAGTGAAGTTACACTAATAACAACACAACCTAATAAAAATACATTACACAGTAAAGTAAAAAAGAAGAGGCGGATCCATCCAATACTTCCAAAACACTGTGAATTTATTGTAGCAATTTTTTTTTCACAAACAGTTGTTGCAAAAAACTTCAGAGACACACACTTAAAACCATAGGAGCTGATGTGAGGTTCAGTTTCAGTCTTACATGTTTCGGCGGATCCTGACCGCCTTAATCATAGACCATACCTGAACCTCTTCACCTGTAGCCTTTTTACCTGTGTACAGGTATACGCCCTCAAACATTTACTCCAATCAAATGTATACAATAGGATTTATGGATGACAGATAGAAGAGGCGCCTCATGGAACAAGTATCGTCTTGAGCAACAGAGGAGACAGAACAAGCGGACCCCCCACAGAGTATTACTCACAAGAGAGGCGGTACAAACGTGTACCCAGACAAGCAGGACGGAACCAAAAGTCGCCCGTCAGTCAAGCGTACGCTCAATACGCTGGAGGCAAACGTCACTCAGCAGGCAGCGTCAGAGTCGACCCAGCAGGGGAGCCAATGGAATTGATGGAAACTCGGCACACCGGACCTCCGAGGAGAAAATCAGGAACAAAACTAAATAAAACCGGGACAGCTTGTTCCTAATAAGCTTATTAGGAAAAAGCTGTCCCGGTTTTATTTAGTTTTGTTATTGAGCGTACGCTTGTCTGACGGGCGACTTTTGGTTCCGTCCTGCTTGTCTGGGTACACGTTTGTACCGCCTCTCTTGTGAGTAATACTCTGTGGGGGGTCCGCTTGTTCTGTCTCCTCTGTTGCTCAAGATGATACTTGTCCCATGAGGCGCCTCTTCTATCTGTCATCCACAGGTTCCCGACGTTCATCTTACACTTCTAAGAGAGCTGCCTGGATCGTAGGTCGCTGAATCCGGCTTCTTTTCTACACGCTGTGATCATTTGCGCACTTCCATAGAGACTGTTCTCTTTCCTCTTGTCACAATAGGATTTAGCCTCAATCGGCTTGACAGCTTGGAAAAAAAAAAATTCTATTAATTTACATAGGTTAATCTTAATCCTATAAGTGTCTTTATGTAGCATTTTATAGAAAGACACAGCTAATGTTGAATTGCAATTTCAACTTAAAAGAAGGTACTCATTTTTAGTCATTTACAGTGCCAACTTCTAACACATCTATTAAAGATACATATAGAAAAGTCATATACAGAAAAAGTTTTTTCAGCAGTTGAGGCCGGGTTTGAACTCACAACCTTTGAGTTAAGAGGCATTAGACTTAAGCACTATGCCACAACGACCCCATAGCTATTATGATACATTTACTATAGTTATATAGCCTTTATTTAGCATTATTTTCCTTATAATAGCTAGATATATAGAAAGTTACTTTTATGCAGTCTCGTTTGTTTATATATATATATATAATACTATTATTGACTCAATTTTAGCTTTAAACTTCCCATATATAGAACTAACAAAATTTGGGGTTGATAGGCCAAATATTGTTAGATTATACTCCTCTTAAATTTAACTATTTATTACTCCAGCAATTAATGATGTCATGTTCTGAGTTAAATCCCTCTGGGACTAATGTCTTAAATACAAAAATCCAATATGCCTCTTGTTTTTTTAGAGTATTCAGCCTGTTACCACCTCTGTGTGACTTTTGAATGTGTTCAATGGCTGACCAACTGAAGGTACTTAAATCCTGATCATGTTCCTCTATAAAGTGGGATGCAAGAGCAGAGCATGATATATCATTTTCTATATATGAGATGCGCTCTCGAATACGAGTTCTTACATCCCTTGTTGTCATTCCTATGTACTGTTTTTTATGCTCTGTGCATTCAACTAAATAGATAACATGATCAGTAGAACATTTTATACAGCCCTTGATATCATATTCTGATCCAGTAGTATATGACTTACAAGTCTTAGTTACTTTGATATACCCACATGCTCTGCATCTTTTACTTCCACATTTGTATACTCCATTTGTATGCAGCCAGGAACTTCCTACACCCCTTTCCTTATTTTTAAGTTCACTGGGAGATAGTATATTAGCCAACGACTTACTTTTTTATATACAAATCTGCAGCCTTCATCAATTATTGGTTTTAGGGTACTATCTCCATAGATTATAGGCAGATATTTATTTATAATGTCACAGACATCCTTGTACTGATCTGAGAACTGGGTAATAAAGAGAGGTCTGCTATCTTTCTTATCTGTTTTCTCTTTTATTTTCAAGAGATCTTTCCTGTCCATTTTACTCACTTTTTCGCCAATGCTCATTACTTGTTGTTGATTATAACCTCTAGCTACCATTCTTTCTGTTAGTTCTGACCTTGCTCTAACGAAATCTCTATCTTGGGAGCAATTCCGTCTGGTTCGCATCATTTGACCCTTTATTATCCCCTTGATGACATATTTTGGGTGATTACTTTTGGCGTGCAATAAAGCATTGCCCACAATCGGTTTTCTATATAGGTCTGTAATGACTCTCCCATTTTGTCTATCAGCAATCAAAACAAGGTCTAAGTAGCTAATTCTGGCCTCGCTTCCATTGAGTCGTAATTCAGTTTGCGGGCACTCGCAAACCGATAAATATGCTGTCGGAAGCAATATCGTTTATCGACTGTTTCCAATGGTGCGTTATACCTCAATATCGGCAGCCGGACTTCGGCTGCCGAAAAGATCTTCGCGTCCCATAGAAAGTAATAGAAGCCGTTAATCGATAAATTATACCAGGTTTCCAATGAAAGCGCTAACCGTTAATACATTGTCGGAGGCTGTCGATACATTGAGAAATATTACCCCCAGCTCAACTAGGTGTAAAAGAGGAAAATTGTGCTTTTTGAGAGCTATTTTCTATTGAAATGATAAAACTTGCAAATAATGCAAGTGTTTTAATGTAGAAATAAATTGTTATAAGTAATATTTATTGTTGTCTCATGTATAGAAATAGTTGAACTTATATTCTAATAGAAATATCAGTATATATTTAAATATAATAATATATGCAAGAACATATCTACAGAATGCAAACTGGACCTATGCCTAGGGCAGCAATAAATATTACTTATATTTATGAAGTGTTAAATATAATTATATTAGAAAATAGTATTTGATTATTAAAAATATGGATAAGTGTTTTTTTTATTTTTCTTGAGAGGCGATCACAGGTAAGAAGCACGGACGTTAAACGTAAATTCTATAGCGTAAGGTCGGGTTACCTTAGCAACTAATTGATTTTCAAGAAATCCGACGTCAGATGGAAGCGTTAACACAACGTTAACTTACAGCTACACGAAAAGAGCGACTGCGCGCAACACGCTGATCTTTTCAATGGAAACCTGGTACTAAAATGCAGCCGTAAATTACTTTTAGCTGTCGGCCGCTTCGGTAGCTTACGGCTCCATTTTTAACGACTCAATGGAAGCGAGGCCTCTTTCTTTACTCCAGTCAGAGGTAAATCTCATACCAAATCTATTATTGTTAAGATAGTTTAAAAACATATCCTTGCCTATTTCATCACCATCCCATACAATCAACACGTCATCTATAAATCTCTTATAGAGAAATATAGAGCCTTTAAATGGGTTAGCATCATTGGTAATGAGACTTCTCTCTAACCACCCCATAAAGAGGTTTGCATATGAGGGCGCAAACCGCGCCCCCATAGCAGTCCCCTGTTTTTGCAAATAGAATTCCCCCTCAAACATAAAATAGTTATGTCTAAGGAGGAACTCTATAACCTCCAAGATGTAGCTCTTAAAGTAAGGATCGTAGGTTGTTTCAAGATCTAAAAAATATTCAATGGCTTTTAAGCCTAATTCATGTTGAATCATAGAATACAGTGATACTACATCTATTGAAAGCCAGCTGAAGGCATCTCTCCACTCAAAATCATCAAAAATATTCAACACATTTGTTGTGTCCTTAAGATGGCTGTCAAGATTGTGTACCATAGGTTGTAATATATCATCTATCCAGTTGGATAAGGGTTCTAATATAGATTCCAACCCTGATATAATGGGTCTACCCTTAATATCTTTAACACCTTTATGGGTTTTAGGGAGATGATAGAAAATTGGTATACGTGGATTTTCTACATACAAAGAGTCAAACGTTTTTCTGTCTAGATACCCATTCTCCAAACCGTCATCTAATAAGGATAGTAATTTTTCTTGAATTCTCAAAGTTGGATCAGAACTTAATCTTGTGTATACCTCATTTTCTCTTAATTGTCTGTAAGACTCATTTACATACCAGTCCCTATCACATACCACAATACTATTTCCTTTATCTGATCGTTTTATCACTATATTTTCATTTTCTTCAAGGCTCTTTAGAGCTTTTTTTTCATTGTAAGTCAAATTGGATCTTTTATGTTTAACTTTTACAGTTTCTTTTAAAACTGTAAGATCTTCTAACACCCTTTTATGAAAAAGCTCTAACTGTGGGCCTCTTGTTCTGGTGGGATAAAAGTTAGATTTTTGTCTTTTAACAGGCTTTTTAGTCTGTTTCCTTTCGAGCTGTTCAGATGTATCTGCTTCAAGATCCACCACTTCAGTTTTAAAATGCTTTTTAATAGTTGTCTAATGAAGCGATTTACATCAAGAACAGTTTGAAAAAAGATTAAAATCACCACTAGGACAGAAGCCCAAGCCATAATTTAATACTTTTATTTCATTTTTGTTTAATGCATAAGAAGACAGGTTTAGAACAGCTCCTTGTAAACTTATTTCTCCTTCTGAACTAGCTGTCTGTCAGCTGGTATCTGTTTCTTGCTTGTGTGTGTTAGTATGTGAGAGTGTTAGTGTCTTTGTGTGAGAGAGTGAGAGTATGTGTGTGTTAGTATGTGAGAGTGTTAGTGTCTTTGTGTGAGAGAGTGAGAGTATGTGTGTGTTAGTATGTGAGAGTGTTAGTGTCTTTGTGTGAGAGAGTGAGAGTATGTGTGTGTTAGTATGTGAGAGTGTTAGTGTCTTTGTGTGAGAGAGTGAGAGTATGTGTGTGTTAGTATGTGAGAGTGTTAGTGTCTTTGTGTGAGAGAGTGAGAGTATGTGTGTGTTAGTATGTGAGAGTGTTAGTGTCTTTGTGTGAGAGAGTGAGAGTATGTGTGTGTTAGTATGTGAGAGTGTTAGTGTCTTTGTGTGAGAGAGTGAGAGTATGTGTGTGTTAGTATGTGAGAGTGTTAGTGTCTTTGTGTGAGAGAGTGAGAGTATGTGTGTGTTAGTATGTGAGAGTGTTAGTGTCTTTGTGTGAGAGAGTGAGAATATGTGTGTGTTAGTATGTGAGAGTGTTAGTGTCTTTGTGTGAGAGAGTGAGAGTATGTGTGTGTTAGTATGTGAGAGTGTTAGTGTATTTGTTAAACACTTTTTGTTTAATGCATAAGAAGACAGGTTTAGAACAGCTCCTTGTAAACTTATTTCTCCTTCTAAACTAGCTGTCTCAGCTGGTATCTGTTTCTTGCCTCTCTATTGTACCTCCCCTTTGTTTATATCTCCCTCCTTTTGAAAATCCTGTTTCTCTGGTTCAACTTTTTTTATATTTGATTGCTTTGGTCTAGTTCCTATTTCAATCCCTTGAGCATTCAGTTTTTTGTGGCATCTATGTGTGTATCCTCTCTGCTTTCTGTCTCAGATTGTGTGTAACCTTCTGAGGTCTCAAAATCAGTTTCTATAGTAATTTCACTATTTTCACTAAATGTGACCCTTTTATTTTTATTCTTATTTGCCCTTTTACCTTGCCTGTATCCTCTGTACTCTGCAGTTGACTACTTTGGCCTTTATCACCTGACTTGTTTTGCCATCTGTTTGCCTTTCTAGTGTGTTTCTGCCAGAGATATACTCTATTATTGGCATAATCCTTACTGTAGTGCTTAATATTAATCACTAATGTCCTTGCTTCTTCCACTGCCTCTTGGAGCATAGTATCATATGTTACATATTCAGACACTTCTTTAAACTTATTCATTTCAATTTGTATCTTAATTATTTCTTCTTTAAGATTAGCAATTTGTTCAGTCTTATATTTAATAAGAACTCCCATAAGCCTTATTGCACATTCAGTAAGTATGCTGTTCCATTCTGCAATGAAATCTGGCTATCCACTTCAAACGCTGGAAATTTTCTAAACCTGAGACCTCTTGGTACCATCCCTCTCTTTATATACTTGTCAAATAACCAATTATCTAGACGTAGTCTCTGTTCTTTATTCTTTAACATTTCCATAGTATGAAACAGATCAGTTAATTTCACATTTTCAGTATCATCCTTAAATAAGTCCTCCAAATCAATATTGTCAATATCCCATTCATCTGTCGTTTTTAGTGAGTAAAATTCAGTGTGTGACTCCATTTCTTTTATTTTATATTTCTCTTAAATGGATTAAAAACTTTTCTTTAGTTGTAATCACTCTTTATTATCTGTATTACAGTTGTTGCAAAAAACTTCAGAGACACACACTTAAAACCATAGGAGCTGATGTGAGGGCGAGCTGTAAAATTTGGGACACAACAGGAACCGCGATTGTGGAGGTTGCAAGCGGACACTCTACACCAGGTAAGACCTCTTCCTTCTGCTTTGAAAGGAGTCAGATCCGGGAGGACAGACCAAGTGAGGCTGCCGCATGAAGAGCGGGGTGAGTGAGAGTGTATCTAACCGCATTTAGCAACCTGTACCTGTAGTTCATATAAGCTTGCTATAAAATAAGGGGGAATAACACACTGCACCTTATGTACTTGTGGCTAAGGGACTAAAGACATTGCACAGGGCAAACCTGGTTTTGCCATTTTTTCAGAAAATTACACAGTAAAGTTACACTAATAACAACACCATCTAATAAATATACATTACACAGTACAGTTACACTAATAACAACACCATCTAATAAATATACATTACACAGTACAGTTACACTAATAACAACACCATCTAATAAAAATACATTACACACTAAAGTTACACTAATAACAACACCATCTAATAAAAATACATTACACAGTACAGTTACACTAATAACACCATCTAATAAAAATACATTATAGAGTACAGTTACACTAATAACAACACCATCTAATAAAAATACATTACACAGTAAAGTTACACTAATAACAATACCATCTAATAAAAATACATTACACAGTACAGTTACACTAATAACAACACCATCTAATAAAAATACCTTACACAGTAAAGTTACAATAATAACAACACCATCTAATAAAAATACATTACACAGTACAGTTACACTAATAACAACACCATCTAATAAAAATACATTACACAGTACAGTTACACTAATAACAACACCATCTAATAAAAATACATTATACAGTACAGTTACACTAATAACAACACCATCTAATAAAAATACATTATACAGTACAGTTACACTAATAACATCATCATCTAATAAAAATACATTACACAGTGAAGTTACACTAATAACAACACCATCTAATAAAAATACATTATACAGTACAGTTACACTAATAACAACACCATCTAATAAAAATACATTATACAGTACAGTTACACTAATAACATCATCATCTAATAAAAATACATTACACAGTGAAGTTACATTAATAACAACACCATCTAATAAAAATACATTATACAGTACAGTTACACTAATAACAACACCATCTAATAAAAATACATTATACAGTACGGTTAGACTAATAACAACACCATCAAATAAAAATACATTATACAGTATAGTTACACTAATAATAACACCATCTAATAAATATACATTACACAGTACAGTTACACTAATAACAACACCATCTAATAAAAATATATTACACGGTAAAGTTACACTAATAACAACACCATCTAATAAAAATACATTACACAGTAAAGTTACACTAATAATAACACCATCTAATAAAAATACATTATACAGTATAGTTACACTAATAATAACACCATCTAATAAATATACAATACACAGTACAGTTACACTAATAACAACACCATCTAATAAAAATATATTACACAGTAAAGTTACACTAATAACAACACCATCTAATAAAAATACATTATACAGTACAGTTACGGTAATAACAACACCATCTAATAAAAATATATTACACAGTAAAGTTACACTAATAACAACACCATCTAATAAAAATACATTATACAGTAATGTTACACTAATAACAACACCATCTAATAAAAATACATTACACAGTACAGTTACACTAATAACAACACCATCTAATAAAAATACATTATACAGTAAAGTTACACTAATAACAACACCATCTAATAAAAATACATTACACAGTACAGTTACACTAATAACAACACCATCTAATAAAATACATTACACAGTAAAGTTACACTAATAACAACACCATCTAATAAAAATACATTATACAGTACAGTTACACTAATAACAACACCATCTAATAAAAATAAATTATACAGTAAAGTTACACTAATAACAACACCATCTAATAAAAATACATTACACAGTACAGTTACACTAATAACAACACCATCTAATAAAATACATTACACAGTAAAGTTACACTAATAACAACACCATCTAATAAAAATACATTATACAGTACAGTTACACTAATAACAACACCATCTAATAAAAATACCTTACACAGTACAGTTAGACTAATAACAACACCATCAAATAAAAATACATTACACAGTAAAGTTACACTAATAACAACACCATCTAATAAAAATACATTACACAGTAAAGTTACACTAATAACAACACCATTTAATAAATATACATTACACAGTAAAGTTACACTAATAACAACACCATCTAATAAAAATACATTATACAGTACAGTTAAACTAATAACAACACCATCTAATAAAAATACATTATACAGTACAGTTACACTAATAACAACACCATCTAATAAAAATACATTATACAGTGAAGTTACACTAATAACAACACCATCTAATAAAAATACATTACACAGTAAAGTTACACTAATAACAACACCATCTAATAAAAATACATTACACAGTAAAGTTACACTAATAACACCATCTAATAAAATGCATTACACAGTACAGTTACACTAATAACAACACCATCTAATAAATATACATTATACAGTACAGTTACACTAATAACAACACCATCTAATAAAAATACATTATACAGTACAGTTACACTAATAACAACACCATCTAATAAAAATACATTATACAGTAAAGTTACACTAATAACAACACCATCTAATAAAAATACATTACACAGTACAGTTACACTAATAACAACACCATCTAATAAAATACATTACACAGTAAAGTTACACTAATAACAACACCATCTAATAAAAATACATTATACAGTACAGTTACACTAATAACAACACCATCTAATAAAAATACCTTACACAGTACAGTTAGACTAATAACAACACCATCAAATAAAAATACATTACACAGTAAAGTTACACTAATAACAACACCATCTAATAAAAATACATTACACAGTAAAGTTACACTAATAACAACACCATTTAATAAATATACATTACACAGTAAAGTTACACTAATAACAACACCATCTAATAAAAATACATTATACAGTACAGTTAAACTAATAACAACACCATCTAATAAAAATACATTATACAGTACAGTTACACTAATAACAACACCATCTAATAAAAATACATTATACAGTGAAGTTACACTAATAACAACACCATCTAATAAAAATACATTACACAGTAAAGTTACACTAATAACAACACCATCTAATAAAAATACATTAAACAGTAAAGTTACACTAATAACACCATCTAATAAAATGCATTACACAGTACAGTTACACTAATAACAACACCATCTAATAAATATACATTATACAGTACAGTTACACTAATAACAACACCATCTAATAAAAATACATTATACAGTACAGTTACACTAATAACAACACCATCTAATAAAAATACATTACACAGTACAGTTACACTAATTACAACACCATCTAATAAATATACATTACACAGTAAAGTTACACTAATAACAACAACATCTAATAAAAATACATTATACAGTACAGTTACACTAATAACAAAACCATCTAATAAAAATACATTATACAGTACAGTTACACTAATAACAACACCATCTAATAAAAATACATTACACAGTAAAGTTACACTAATAACAACAACATCTAATAAAAATACATTACACAGTACAGTTACACTAATAACAACACCATCTAATAAAAATACATTACACAGTAAAGTTACACTAATAACAACAACATCTAATAAAAATACATTATACAGTACAGTTACACTAATAACAAAACAATCTAATAAAAATACATTACACAGTAAAGTTACACTAATAACAACACCATCTAATAAATATATATTACACAGTAAAGTTACACTAATAACAACACCATCTAATAAAAATACATTACACAGTAAAGTTACACTAATAACAACACCATCTAATAAAATACATTACACAGTAAAGTTACACTAATAACAACACCATCTAATAAAATGCATTACACAGTACAGTTACACTAATAACAACACCATCTAATAAATATACATTATACAGTACAGTTACACTAATAACAACACCATCTAATAAAAATACATTACACAGTACAGTTACACTAATTACAACACCATCTAATAAATATACATTACACAGTAAAGTTACACTAATAACAACATCTAATAAAAATACATTATACAGTACAGTTACACTAATAACAAAACCATCTAATAAAAATACATTATACAGTACAGTTACACTAATAACAACACCATCTAATAAAAATACATTACACAGTAAAGTTACACTAATAACAACAACATCTAATAAAAATATATTACACAGTACAGTTACACTAATAACAACACCATCTAATAAAAATACATTACACAGTACAGTTACACTAATAACAACACCATCTAATAAAAATACATTATACAGTACAGTTACACTAATAACAACACCATCTAATAAATATACATTACACAGTACAGTTACACTAATAACAACACCATCTAATAAATATACATTACACAGTAAAGTTACACTAATAACAACATCTAATAAAAATACATTATACAGTACAGTTACACTAATAACAAAACCATCTAATAAAAATACATTATACAGTACAGTTACACTAATAACAACACCATCTAATAAAAATACATTATACAGTACAGTTACACTAATAACATCACCATCTAATAAAAATACATTATACAGTACAGTTACACTAATAACAACACCATCTAATAAAAATACATTATACAGTATAGTTACACTAATAACAACACCATCTAATAAAAATACATTACACAGTAAAGTTACACTAATAACAACAACATCTAATAAAAATACATTACACAGTACAGTTACACTAATTACAACACCATCTAATAAATATACATTACACAGTAAAGTTACACTAATAACAACAACATCTAATAAAAATACATTATACAGTACAGTTACACTAATAACAAAACCATCTAATAAAAATACATTATACAGTACAGTTACACTAATAACAACACCATCTAATAAAAATACATTACACAGTAAAGTTACACTAATAACAACAACATCTAATAAAAATACATTACACAGTACAGTTACACTAATAACAACACCATCTAATAAAAATACATTACACAGTAAAGTTACACTAATTACAACACCATCTATTAAATATACATTACACAGTAAAGTTACACTAATAACAACATCTAATAAAAATACATTATACAGTACAGTTACACTAATAACAAGGGGTCATGAGCTCAAGCTAAAGGGTAGTAGATTCAGGAGTAATTTGAGGAAGCACTTCTTTACAGAAAGAGTGATTGATTTATGGAATAAACTTCCTCAAGAGGTAGTAGCAACAAACACTGTGGGGGACTTTAAAAATGCATGGGACAAGCATAGGGCTATCCTACGAACTAGATAAGTTTATACTGTTAGGTAAGGTGGGGCAGACTTGCTGGGCCTATGGCTCTTATCTGCCGTCAATATCTATGTTTCTATGTTTCTATGTTTCTATGTTTCTATGTTTCTATGTTTCTATGTTTCTATGTTTCTATGTTACACTAATAACAACAACATCTAATAAAAATACATTATACAGTACAGTTACACTAATAACAAAACCATCTAATAAAAATACATTACACAGTAAAGTTACACTAATAACAACACCATCTAATAAATATACATTACACAGTAAAGTTACACTAATAACAACACCATCTAATAAAAATACATTACACAGTAAAGTTACACTAATAACAACACCATCTAATAAAATACATTACACAGTAAAGTTACACTAATAACAACACCATCTAATAAAATGCATTACACAGTACAGTTACACTAATAACAACACCATCTAATAAATATACATTATACAGTACAGTTACACTAATAACAACACCATCTAATAAAAATACATTACACAGTACAGTTACACTAATTACAACACCATCTATTAAATATACATTACACAGTAAAGTTACACTAATAACAACATCTAATAAAAATACATTATACAGTACAGTTACACTAATAACAAAACCATCTAATAAAAATACATTATACAGTACAGTTACACTAATAACAACACCATCTAATAAAAATACATTACACAGTAAAGTTACACTAATAACAACAACATCTAATAAAAATATATTACACAGTACAGTTACACTAATAACAACACCATCTAATAAAAATACATTACACAGTACAGTTACACTAATAACAACACCATCTAATAAAAATACATTATACAGTACAGTTACACTAATAACAACACCATCTAATAAATATACATTACACAGTACAGTTACACTAATAACAACACCATCTAATAAATATACATTACACAGTAAAGTTACACTAATAACAACATCTAATAAAAATACATTATACAGTACAGTTACACTAATAACAAAACCATCTAATAAAAATACATTATACAGTACAGTTACACTAATAACAACACCATCTAATAAAAATACATTATACAGTACAGTTACACTAATAACATCACCATCTAATAAAAATACATTATACAGTACAGTTACACTAATAACAACACCATCTAATAAAAATACATTATACAGTATAGTTACACTAATAACAACACCATCTAATAAAAATACATTACACAGTAAAGTTACACTAATAACAACAACATCTAATAAAAATACATTACACAGTACAGTTACACTAATAACAACACCATCTAATAAAAATACATTACACAGTAAAGTTACACTAATAACAACAACATCTAATAAAAATACATTATACAGTACAGTTACACTAATAATAACACCATCTAATAAAAATACATTACACAGTAAAGTTACACTAATAACACCATCTAATAAAAATACATTACACAGTAAAGTTACACTAATAACAACACCATCTAATAAAAATACATTATACAGTACAGTTACACTAATAACAACACCATCTAATAAAAATACATTATACAGTACAGTTACACTAATAACAACACCATCTAATAAATATACATTACACAGTAAAGTTACACTAATAACAACACCATCTAATAAAAATACATTATACAGTACAGTTACACTAATAACAACACCATCTAATAAAAATACATTATACAGTACAGTTACACTAATAACAACACCATCTAATAAAAATACATTATACAGTACAGTTACACTAATAACAACACCATCTAATAAAAATACATTATACAGTACAGTTACACTAATAACAACACCATCTAATAAAAATACATTATACAGTATAGTTACACTAATAACAACACCATCTAATAAAAATACATTATACAGTATAGTTACACTAATAACAACACCATCTAATAAAAATACATTATACAGTAAAGTTACACTAATAACAACATCATCTAATAAAAATACATTATACAGTACAGTTACACTAATAACAACACCATCTAATAAAAATACATTATACAGTACAGTTACACTAATAACAACACCATCTAATAAAAATACATTACACAGTGAAGTTACACTAATAACAACACAACCTAATAAAAATACATTATACAGTACAGTTACACTAATAACACCATCTAATAAAAATACATTATACAGTACAGTTACACTAATAACAACACCATCTAATAAAAATACATTACACAGTGAAGTTACACTAATAACAACACAACCTAATAAAAATACATTACACAGTACAGTTACACTAATAACAACACCATCTAATAAAAATACATTACACAATAAAGTTACACTAATAACACCATCTAATAAAAATACATTATACAGTATAGTTACACTAATAACAACACCATCTGATAAAAATACATTATACAGTATAGTTACACTAATAACAACACCATCTAATAAATATACATTACACAGTACAGTTACACTAATAACAACACCATCTAATAAAAGTACATTATACAGTATAGTTACACTAATAACAACACCATCTGATAAAAATACATTATACAGTATAGTTACACTAATAACAACACCATCTAATAAATATGCATTACACAGTACAGTTACACTAATAATAACACCATCTAATAAAAATACATTACACAGTACAGTTACACTAATAACAACACCATCTAATAAAAATACATTACACAGTAAAGTTACACTAATAACAACATCTAATAAAAATACATTACGCAGTACAGTTACACTAATAACAAAACCATCTAATAAAAATACATTATACAGTAAAGTTACACTAATAACAACACCATCTAATAAATATACATTACACAGTACAGTTACACTAATAACAACACCATCTAAAAAATATACATTACACAGTACAGTTACACTAATAACAACACCATCTAATAAAAATACATTACACAGTACAGATACACTAATAACAACACCATCTAATAAAAATACATTATACAGTACAGTTACACTAATAACAACACCATCTAATAAAAATATATTACACAGTACAGTTACACTAATAACAACACCATCTAATAAAAATACATTACACAGTAAAGTTACACTAATAATAACACCATCTACAAAAAAGTTTCAATCTAGTAGACAAAGCAACACTATCTATAGGTTGGAGAGAGTCCCACTTGAAAGTGATAAATAAGGTATATATTACACCTGCCGTAAAAGCTAAATGGGATAAAAATACTGAAAATAAATGTGCTAGATGCAGCTTCCCTTTAGCGGATCTGACCCACTGTCTATGGTCCTGCCCAAAGATTCAAAAATTTTGGAGTAAGTTGAATTTTTGGCTGAACAGAATTAACGGGAAAAAGATTAAATTAGAAAAAGAGGATATTATCTTTATGTATCAAACTCCGAGACAACAGATTAATTTTAAATTTGTAAATACAGCAATATTAATAGGGAGATCTTTAATCCTGAAATATTGGAAGTCCACGAAAGCCCCCAGTTTAATAGAATGTATTAATAAAATTAAGGGACAACTAATAGTGGAGCAATTTGATATGACAGTTAATTCTGAAACTCAGATAAAACGCTTCCTTGACAAATGGAAGAGATTTATACAGGCTTTCTCGGAAACAGAACAGAAGCGGTTAATATACCCTTTTAGGGAGTCAGAAACATTGCACAATGCGATTGCTAGAAACGAATTTCCAAATTGGAATTAAGTATTGGGGGGCCCCCCTCTTCCCCAGTTGTGGTTTTTTTTTGTTTCTCTTCTTCTTCCCCTTCTTTTTTGATGATTGTATAAAAACTGTAATTATTTATATAAAATTGAAGCACGACAATTATAGTTGTAATAAGAATGAGATGATTGCCTTGTATGGCGAATTTTTTGTTTTGTTTTCACGATGTCAGGAATGCCCTGGCATATCTGTATCTTTTATTTTATGTGCAATAAAACTTAAAAAAAAAAAAAAAAAATAACACCATGTAATAAAAATACATTATACAGTACAGTTACACTAATTACAACACCATCTAATAAAAATATATTACACAGTACAGTTACACTAATAACAACACCATCTAATAAAAATACATTATACAGTACAGTTACACTAATAACAACACCATCTAATAAAAATACATTATACAGTACAGTTACACTAATAACAAAACCATCTAATAAAATACATTACACAGTACAGTTACACTAATAACAACACCATCTAATAAATATACATTACACAGTACAGTTACACTAATAACAACACCATCTAATAAATATACATTATACAGTAAAGTTACAATAATAACAACACCATCTAATAAAAATACATTATACAGTACAGTTGCACTAATAACAAAACCATCTAATAAAATACATTACACAGTACAGTTACACTAATAACAACACCATCTAATAAATATACCGTACACAGTACAGTTACACTAATAACAACACCATCTAATAAAAATACATTATACAGTACAGTTACACTAATAACAAAACCATCTAATAAAATACATTACACAGTACAGTTACACTAATAACAACACCATCTAATAAATATACATTACACAGTAAAGTTACACTAATAACAACATCTAATAAAAATACATTATACAGTACAGTTACACTAATAACAAAACCATCTAATAAAATACATTACACAGTACAGTTACACTAATAACAACACCATCTAATAAAAATACATTATACAGTACAGTTACACTAATAACAACACCATCTAATAAATATACATTACACAGTACAGTTACACTAATAACAACACCATCTAATAAATATACATTACACAGTAAAGTTACACAAATAACAACACCATCTAATAAAAATACATTATACAGTACAGTTACACTAATAACAAAACCATCTAATAAAAATACATTATACAGTACAGTTACACTAATAACAACACCATCTAATAAAAATACATTATACAGTACAGTTACACTAATAACATCACCATCTAATAAAAATACATTATACAGTACAGTTACACTAATAACAACACCATCTAATAAAAATACATTATACAGTATAG
Source organism: Bombina bombina (assembly GCF_027579735.1). NCBI lineage: Eukaryota > Metazoa > Chordata > Amphibia > Anura > Bombinatoridae > Bombina > Bombina bombina. Next base: position 1,444,596,439 of record NC_069500.1, on the reverse strand, counting down.
TTACACTAATAACAACACCATCTAATAAAAATACATTACACAGTAAAGTTACACTAATAACAACAACATCTAATAAAAATACATTACACAGTACAGTTACACTAATAACAACACCATCTAATAAAAATACATTACACAGTAAAGTTACACTAATAACAACAACATCTAATAAAAATACATTATACAGTACAGTTACACTAATAATAACACCATCTAATAAAAATACATTACACAGTAAAGTTACACTAATAACACCATCTAATAAAAATACATTACACAGTAAAGTTACACTAATAACAACACCATCTAATAAAAATACATTATACAGTACAGTTACACTAATAACAACACCATCTAATAAAAATACATTATATAGTACAGTTACACTAATAACAACACCATCTAATAAATATACATTACACAGTAAAGTTACACTAATAACAACACCATCTAATAAAAATACATTATACAGTACAGTTACACTAATAACAACACCATCTAATAAAAATACATTATACAGTACAGTTACACTAATAACAACACCATCTAATAAAAATACATTATACAGTACAGTTACACTAATAACAACACCATCTAATAAAAATACATTATACAGTACAGTTACACTAATAACAACACCATCTAATAAAAATACATTATACAGTATAGTTACACTAATAACAACACCATCTAATAAAAATACATTATACAGTATAGTTACACTAATAACAACACCATCTAATAAAAATACATTATACAGTAAAGTTACACTAATAACAACATCATCTAATAAAAATACATTATACAGTACAGTTACACTAATAACAACACCATCTAATAAAAATACATTATACAGTACAGTTACACTAATAACAACACCATCTAATAAAAATACATTACACAGTGAAGTTACACTAATAACAACACAACCTAATAAAAATACATTATACAGTACAGTTACACTAATAACACCATCTAATAAAAATACATTATACAGTACAGTTACACTAATAACAACACCATCTAATAAAAAATACATTACACAGTGAAGTTACACTAATAACAATACAACCTAATAAAAATACATTACACAGTACAGTTACACTAATAACAACACCATCTAATAAAAATACATTACACAATAAAGTTACACTAATAACACCATCTAATAAAAATACATTATACAGTATAGTTACACTAATAACAACACCATCTGATAAAAATACATTATACAGTATAGTTACACTAATAACAACACCATCTAATAAATATACATTACACAGTACAGTTACACTAATAACAACACAATCTAATAAAAGTACATTATACAGTATAGTTACACTAATAACAACACCATCTGATAAAAATACATTATACAGTATAGTTACACTAATAACAACACCATCTAATAAATATGCATTACACAGTACAGTTACACTAATAATAACACCATCTAATAAAAATACATTACACAGTACAGTTACACTAATAACAACACCATCTAATAAAAATACATTACACAGTAAAGTTACACTAATAACAACATCTAATAAAAATACATTACGCAGTACAGTTACACTAATAACAAAACCATCTAATAAAAATACATTATACAGTAAAGTTACACTAATAACAACACCATCTAATAAATATACATTACACACTACAGTTACACTAATAACAACACCATCTAAAAAATATACATTACACAGTACAGTTACACTAATAACAACACCATCTAATAAAAATACATTACACAGTACAGATACACTAATAACAACACCATCTAATAAAAATACATTATACAGTACAGTTACACTAATAACAACACCATCTAATAAAAATATATTACACAGTACAGTTACACTAATAACAACACCATCTAATAAAAATACATTACACAGTAAAGTTACACTAATAATAACACCATCTACAAAAAAGTTTCAATCTAGTAGACAAAGCAACACTATCTATAGGTTGGAGAGAGTCCCACTTGAAAGTGATAAATAAGGTATATATTACACCTGCCGTAAAAGCTAAATGGGATAAAAATACTGAAAATAAATGTGCTAGATGCAGCTTCCCTTTAGCGGATCTGACCCACTGTCTATGGTCCTGCCCAAAGATTCAAAAATTTTGGAGTAAGTTGAATTTTTGGCTGAACAGAATTAACGGGAAAAAGATTAAATTAGAAAAAGAGGATATTATCTTTATGTATCAAACTCCGAGACAACAGATTAATTTTAAATTTGTAAATACAGCAATATTAATAGGGAGATCTTTAATCCTGAAATATTGGAAGTCCACGAAAGCCCCCAGTTTAATAGAATGTATTAATAAAATTAAGGGACAACTAATAGTGGAGCAATTTGATATGACAGTTAATTCTGAAACTCAGATAAAACGCTTCCTTGACAAATGGAAGAGATTTATACAGGCTTTCTCGGAAACAGAACAGAAGCGGTTAATATACCCTTTTAGGGAGTCAGAAACATTGCACAATGCGATTGCTAGAAACGAATTTCCAAATTGGAATTAAGTATTGGGGGGCCCCCCTCTTCCCCAGTTGTGTTTTTTTTTTGTTTCTCTTCTTCTTCCCCTTCTTTTTTGATGATTGTATAAAAACTGTAATTATTTATATAAAATTGAAGCACGACAATTATAGTTGTAATAAGAATGAGATGATTGCCTTGTATGGCGAATTTTTTGTTTTGTTTTCACGATGTCAGGAATGCCCTGGCATATCTGTATCTTTTATTTTATGTGCAATAAAACTTTAAAAAAAAAAAAAAAAATAACACCATGTAATAAAAATACATTATACAGTACAGTTACACTAATTACAACACCATCTAATAAAAATATATTACACAGTACAGTTACACTAATAACAACACCATCTAATAAAAATACATTATACAGTACAGTTACACTAATAACAACACCATCTAATAAAAATACATTATACAGTACAGTTACACTAATAACAAAACCATCTAATAAAATACATTACACAGTACAGTTACACTAATAACAACACCATCTAATAAATATACATTACACAGTACAGTTACACTAATAACAACACCATCTAATAAATATACATTATACAGTAAAGTTACAATAATAACAACACCATCTAATAAAAATACATTATACAGTACAGTTGCACTAATAACAAAACCATCTAATAAAATACATTACACAGTACAGTTACACTAATAACAACACCATCTAATAAATATACCGTACACAGTACAGTTACACTAATAACAACACCATCTAATAAAAATACATTATACAGTACAGTTACACTAATAACAAAACCATCTAATAAAATACATTACACAGTACAGTTACACTAATAACAACACCATCTAATAAATATACATTACACAGTAAAGTTACACTAATAACAACATCTAATAAAAATACATTATACAGTACAGTTACACTAATAACAAAACCATCTAATAAAATACATTACACAGTACAGTTACACTAATAACAACACCATCTAATAAAAATACATTATACAGTACAGTTACACTAATAACAACACCATCTAATAAATATACATTACACAGTACAGTTACACTAATAACAACACCATCTAATAAATATACATTACACAGTAAAGTTACACTAATAACAACTGTTACAGAAGCATTAGTTATTCTGTTGTGAAGAGCTTATTTCCCAGCAGCAATGCCTGAACCAGCAAGCCAGCGCCTAAGAAGGGCTCCAAGAAAACTGTAACAAGTTTCATTTCATAAAGAGTTAACTCTTTTTTTTCAGCTTTTAGAAACTATTGTCTAATCACCTCTGGAGCCAGACTGCTAATTGATAAGATGAACTTGTAAACTTGTTATCTTAAGTACTGTAATCCTATTGTGGCCTGTCAAAGGACAGTGCTCTCTATCTAAATGTGTGATGGGGGATTTTGTGCTTCCCCCCCTCTCCCCCTGGGAGTGCCCTGTGTGCATGTAACCTTAATAAAAAGCAGGCTGGGCATCCCAGTCCGGAGTTCTTGTTTGACCCTCAATCGCAGCGTTGACTCGTTTTTGTGGGCAGAAGGGTATCCTAGCTGTACTGCAGCTAAGGGAGATTATTCTATATTTGCGAGACTCATATAGAATACTATGGAAAGCAGCTTCTCCCCTCTTTAGCAATAGGGATCCAGGCTACTAAGCGGTCCATCTCTCAGCGAGACTAAGGGTAACCGTAACATTTGGCGGCAGCGGCGGGATTTTCCTGGATTTCCTAGGAGAGGTACAGAACGGATGGAGAGCGCTTACGAAAAATTGAAGCGTACAACCCTAAAGGATTTACTTGAAAGCAGAGGGGGGTACGCCAGCAACCGGCCGAGGAGAGAGCTGATCGCAGAATTGACCGAACTGGATCAGAGCTTCACAATGGCGGAAACACCGACCACGATTAGTGACGAAAAAACCAGGATTGTTCGGGAAAGGCTCTCATTATACGGGCCGAACCCCTCCATGGAATTGGTACAGCAGTTGATGGCGGAGGCGGACGAGGATATACGAGAGACTCGAGCCCACGAACTCAACCTAGCGAACGCACACCGCAATGCTGAAGCCCCGCAGGTAATCATCCCTGTCGAAAATGCTGGGAGGCCCAAGATACCCTATGCGGCATTTCGACCCTTCCTAGAGAGCAAGACAGGGATTGATGAATATTTGGCGGACTTCGAAAGGCAATGTGCCCTGCACCAGATTCCCAACAGAGAGTGGCCCACGATATTGTCTGGGAAACTATCCGGGCGAGCCCTGGAAGCCTTTCGTACTCTGGGTGCTGAGGAAGTGACACAGTATGAGCTAGTTAAGGAGACACTGTTGCGACGGTACGCTGTAACTCCGGACACGTATCGCCGACAGTTTCGGGGCACGGAAAAGAAGCCTAACGATACCCATATGGAATGGGCGCACCGAATGCGGAGAGCGGCAAATCACTGGCTGAGCGGAAGTAAAGCGGTGACTGGGGAGGAAATTTTACAATTGTTTCTCTTAGAACATTTTTATAATGGCATGGAACAGCAAGGGAAGGAATGGCTGCGAGACAGGCGGCCTTCTACCTTAGAAGAAGCAGCCAAATTGGCCGATGAACATTATGACTCCCGTCTTCACGAACCCATGAACTACCGAGCTCCAGCACGGGTCGAACCCAGAGAGGTTTACCGTGCACCCCCTCGTGCTGAATTCCGAGCCCCGGTGCCCACAGGGCCCGTCCGACACTCAGGACCACCCAATAACAGCTCTGAGCGTCCCAGACCGACTTGCCACCGATGCAAGCAACCAGGGCATTTCATGGCTAGCTGCCCCCTTAATACGCACCAGACACCCAGGAATTACAATTACCCCTCTGGGTCCTATCGTCCGGCCCGGGCCCTCTGTGTTAACCAAGAGGCCCCTATGGAGGGATATGTGGGGCCGCTTCACGAGGCAGACCCTGTATATGCTGCCTCAGATAACCGCCAGCACCATCGGCAGAGGGTATGGCTCGAGGGGCGATCTACCGAGGGATTGCGAGACACAGGGGCTACTATCACGCTGGTACAGAGTCATTTGGTGCCAGAGCACAAGCGATCCGGACAGACTGTGGCCGTTAGAGTGGCGGGGGGGGATGTGTACAAAATTCCAACAGCTAAAGTGCATCTTGATTGGGGAGCGGGAAAGGGGGCTGTGAACGTGGGCCTAATGGATAATTTACCTGCCGAAGTACTACTGGGCAACGATTTGGGCCCCATGACTTCTGCCTATGCTCCAGTATGCAACAACGAGGCGGACCCAGTGACTACACGGGCCCAAGCCCGGACGGAGCGAGAGCTCTCACCAGTGCGGGAGACACAGGTAAGACCTACCCCGACCTTGCCTGACAGGTTAGGCCCCATACCCTGGGACACCCCAGATGCCTTCGAGGCAGAGTCTAAGACTGACCCGACCTTACAAAAGTACCGGGAACGAGCAGAGACCGGAGGGGGCGGGGCAGATAACGAAACATTCTTATGGGAAAAAGGGAAACTATACCGCTGGACAGAGAAAAGGGGACAGCGTAGGCGACAGCTGGTAGTGCCCCACAAATACCGTCAAGAAATCCTCAAAATAGGCCACGACATCCCCTTAGCAGGCCACCTAGCCGTTACCCGTACCCTACACCGCATTACTCACACATTCTTTTGGCCAGGGGTGCACGCTGACGTTAGAACTTACTGTAACACCTGCGATGTGTGTCAACGAGTAGGAAGGCGAGGCGATCACCCTAAAGCCCAGCTAGTAAATATGCCCATTGTAGAGGAACCCTTCAGCCGGGTTGCTATTGACCTAGTGGGACCACTGGCTACCCCTAGTCCCTCCGGTAAGCGATACATTCTTACCGTAGTGGACTACGCTACCAGGTACCCAGAGGCTGTCGCCCTATCCAACATACAAGCGGATACGGTAGCGAATGCACTAGTACAGGTGTTCTCCCGGGTAGGATTTCCAAAAGAAATCCTATCCGACCGAGGCACCCAATTTACGGCTGAATTGACCCAACAACTCTGGCAGGTTTGCAAAATTAAGTCCCTCCTAAGCTCCCCATACCACCCCCAGACGAACGGGCTGTGTGAGAGGTTCAATGGGACCCTCAAGCAAATGCTCAAGACGTTCACTCAGGAATACCGAGACTGGGAACGCTTCCTGCCGCACCTCCTATTTGCTTTTCGGGAGGTGCCCCAGGAAACGACAGGGTTCTCTCCCTTCGAGTTGCTCTACGGAAGAAAGGTACGGGGACCCCTAAACCTGATCCGGGAGCACTGGGAGGGAGAGATGGAGGCTGACGGTGTCCCAATTGTGCCATACGTGCTGGAACTCAGGGACCGAATGGAGCAATTAGCCAAATCCGTGCGGGCTAATCTCCAGTTGGCCCAGAGAAGACAGAAAGTATGGTACGATCGGGGGGCCCGAAAGAGAATCTTCACCATAGGACAAAAGGTGTTAGTACTTAAGCCGGTGAAGACAGACAAATTGCAGGCGTCCTGGCAGGGTCCCTACCAGATCGTAGAGAAAAGGGGAGACACCACTTATGTGATAGCTAGCTGCCACGACAACAATCTTAGAAAGACATTCCATGTAAACATGCTCAAGGAATATTTTGAGCGACCAGAGAACGTGACGGCCGTATGTTGTTCCCCTCAGGAAGACCCCGACAGTTTACCCATTCCAGACCTATTAGAAAAGAGCCTCCCCACAGGTATAGTGGCGCAGGTTCAGATAGGGGACCGACTTAGCCCCACTGAAAGGGAGCAGCTCAACCAACTCCTCCAGTCCAAACACCTCACCTTCTCCCCGAAGCCAGGGTACACTACTTTAACCACCCACCAGGTAGATACTCCGGGACAAGCTCCCTTGCGCCAGGCTCCGTACCGAATCCCCGAAGCAGTTAGGACAGGAATGAAGAAGGAGATCGATGAGATGCTCCAGCTCAGGGTAATTGAGCCCTCCGATAGTCCCTGGGCCTCCCCAGTTGTCTTGGTGCCCAAGAAAGATGGGACCACCCGGTTCTGCGTAGACTATCGGAGGCTCAATGAAAATACTGTGACGGACGCTTACCCTATGCCCAGGGTAGACGAGCTACTCGATCGTATAGCCAGGGGAAATTACCTGACCACTATTGACCTCTGCAAAGGTTACTGGCAGATTCCCCTGGCCCCGGAGGCTATCCCCAAGTCGGCATTCGTCACCCCATTCGGCTTATATCAGTTTAGGGTAATGCCGTTTGGGATGAAGAATGCCCCAGCTACATTCCAGCGCTTGGTGGATAGGCTCCTGGATGGCTTCCAGAGTTTTGCTTGCGCCTACCTGGACGACATAGCGATCCACAGTGAGTCCTGGGAGGACCACTTAGCTCATGTGGGAATGGTTCTGGATCAGATCCGGGCTGCTGGCCTGACTCTGAAGCCAGAAAAATGCCACTTTGGGATGGCCGAGGTACAGTACCTGGGTCACCGGGTGGGGTGTGGAAAGCAGCGACCAGAGCCGGCCAAAATAGAAGCTGTCGCCAATTGGCCCACCCCCATCACTAAGACTCAGGTCCTAGCCTTCCTGGGCACGGCAGGGTACTATAGACGGTTCGTACCAGACTACAGCACACTTGCCAAACCCCTGACTGACTTGACCAAGAAGAACTTACCTCGACAGGTCCTGTGGTCTCCCCACTGTGAAACGGCTTTCCAGGCTCTCAAAAATGCTCTAATTAACGCTCCTGTCTTGGCGGCCCCAGCCCTTAACAAACGTTTTATCGTCCATACAGATGCTTCCATGTTCGGGCTGGGAGCTGTCCTCAGCCAAGTAGGCGAAGATGGAGGGGAGCATCCAGTTGCCTACATCAGCCGGAAGCTCCTGCCCCGCGAAGTCAGCTATGCAGCGGTCGAAAAGGAGTGTTTGGCTTTGGTGTGGGCATTAAAGAAATTGACTCCCTATTTATATGGTCAGGAGTTCACTCTGGTCACCGACCATAACCCGTTGGTGTGGCTGAACCGGGTCTCTGGAGATAACGGCAGGCTATTACGTTGGAGCTTATCGTTGCAAACCTTCAATTTCACCATTACTTACAGACCTGGGAAACAGAATGGCAACGCCGACGGGTTGTCCAGACAAACCGACCTCAGCCCCGCATAACCAGCGGTCTGGACAGCCTTAGTCTGCCCCGAAAAGGGGTCAGACCGTGTCTGCCAGAGTGTTCCACAGAAAGGGAGCAATGTTACAGAAGCATTAGTTATTCTGTTGTGAAGAGCTTATTTCCCAGCAGCAATGCCTGAACCAGCAAGCCAGCGCCTAAGAAGGGCTCCAAGAAAACTGTAACAAGTTTCATTTCATAAAGAGTTAACTCTTTTTTTTCAGCTTTTAGAAACTATTGTCTAATCACCTCTGGAGCCAGACTGCTAATTGATAAGATGAACTTGTAAACTTGTTATCTTAAGTACTGTAATCCTATTGTGGCCTGTCAAAGGACAGTGCTCTCTATCTAAATGTGTGATGGGGGATTTTGTGCTTCCCCCCCTCTCCCCCTGGGAGTGCCCTGTGTGCATGTAACCTTAATAAAAAGCAGGCTGGGCATCCCAGTCCGGAGTTCTTGTTTGACCCTCAATCGCAGCGTTGACTCGTTTTTGTGGGCAGAAGGGTATCCTAGCTGTACTGCAGCTAAGGGAGATTATTCTATATTTGCGAGACTCATATAGAATACTATGGAAAGCAGCTTCTCCCCTCTTTAGCAATAGGGATCCAGGCTACTAAGCGGTCCATCTCTCAGCGAGACTAAGGGTAACCGTAACAACAACATCTAATAAAAATACATTATACAGTACAGTTACACTAATAACAAAACCATCTAATAAAAATACATTATACAGTACAGTTACACTAATAACAACACCATCTAATAAAAATACATTATACAGTACAGTTACACTAACAACATCACCATCTAATAAAAATACATTATACAGTACAGTTACACTAATAACAACACCATCTAATAAAAATACATTATACAGTATAGTTACACTAATAACAACACCATCTAATAAAAATACATTACACAGTAAAGTTACACTAATAACAACAACATCTAATAAAAATACATTACACAGTACAGTTACACTAATAACAACACCATCTAATAAAAATACATTACACAGTAAAGTTACACTAATAACAACAACATCTAATAAAAATACATTATACAGTACAGTTACACTAATAATAACACCATCTAATAAAAATACATTACACAGTAAAGTTACACTAATAACACCATCTAATAAAAATACATTACACAGTAAAGTTACACTAATAACAACACCATCTAATAAAAATACATTATACAGTACAGTTACACTAATAACAACACCATCTAATAAAAATACATTATATAGTACAGTTACACTAATAACAACACCATCTAATAAATATACATTACACAGTAAAGTTACACTAATAACAACACCATCTAATAAAAATACATTATACAGTACAGTTACACTAATAACAACACCATCTAATAAAAATACATTATACAGTACAGTTACACTAATAACAACACCATCTAATAAAAATACATTATACAGTACAGTTACACTAATAACAACACCATCTAATAAAAATACATTATACAGTACAGTTACACTAATAACAACACCATCTAATAAAAATACATTATACAGTATAGTTACACTAATAACAACACCATCTAATAAAAATACATTATACAGTATAGTTACACTAATAACAACACCATCTAATAAAAATACATTATACAGTAAAGTTACACTAATAACAACATCATCTAATAAAAATACATTATACAGTACAGTTACACTAATAACAACACCATCTAATAAAAATACATTATACAGTACAGTTACACTAATAACAACACCATCTAATAAAAATACATTACACAGTGAAGTTACACTAATAACAACACAACCTAATAAAAATACATTATACAGTACAGTTACACTAATAACACCATCTAATAAAAATACATTATACAGTACAGTTACACTAATAACAACACCATCTAATAAAAATACATTACACAGTGAAGTTACACTAATAACAACACAACCTAATAAAAATACATTACACAGTACAGTTACACTAATAACAACACCATCTAATAAAAATACATTACACAATAAAGTTACACTAATAACACCATCTAATAAAAATACATTATACAGTATAGTTACACTAATAACAACACCATCTGATAAAAATACATTATACAGTATAGTTACACTAATAACAACACCATCTAATAAATATACATTACACAGTACAGTTACACTAATAACAACACCATCTAATAAAAGTACATTATACAGTATAGTTACACTAATAACAACACCATCTGATAAAAATACATTATACAGTATAGTTACACTAATAACAACACCATCTAATAAATATGCATTACACAGTACAGTTACACTAATAATAACACCATCTAATAAAAATACATTACACAGTACAGTTACACTAATAACAACACCATCTAATAAAAATACATTACACAGTAAAGTTACACTAATAACAACATCTAATAAAAATACATTACGCAGTACAGTTACACTAATAACAAAACCATCTAATAAAAATACATTATACAGTAAAGTTACACTAATAACAACACCATCTAATAAATATACATTACACAGTACAGTTACACTAATAACAACACCATCTAATAAATATACATTACACAGTACAGTTACACTAATAACAACACCATCTAAAAAATATACATTACACAGTACAGTTACACTAATAACAACACCATCTAATAAAAATACATTACACAGTACAGATACACTAATAACAACACCATCTAATAAAAATACATTATACAGTACAGTTACACTAATAACAACACCATCTAATAAAAATATATTACACAGTACAGTTACACTAATAACAACACCATCTAATAAAAATACATTACACAGTAAAGTTACACTAATAACAACACCATTTAATAAATATACATTACACAGTAAAGTTACACTAATAATAACACCATCTACAAAAAAGTTTCAATCTAGTAGACAAAGCAACACTATCTATAGGTTGGAGAGAGTCCCACTTGGAAGTGATAAATAAGGTATATATTACACCTGCCGTAAAAGCTAAATGGGATAAAAATACTGAAAATAAATGTGCTAGATGCAGCTTCCCTTTAGCGGATCTGACCCACTGTCTATGGTCCTGCCCAAAGATTCAAAAATTTTGGAGTAAGTTGAATTTTTGGCTGAACAGAATTAACGGGAAAAAGATTAAATTAGAAAAAGAGGATATTATCTTTATGTATCAAACTCCGAGACAACAGATTAATTTTAAATTTGTAAATACAGCAATATTAATAGGGAGATCTTTAATCCTGAAATATTGGAAGTCCACGAAAGCCCCCAGTTTAATAGAATGTATTAATAAAATTAAGGGACAACTAATAGTGGAGCAATTTGATATGACAGTTAATTCTGAAACTCAGATAAAACGCTTCCTTGACAAATGGAAGAGATTTATACAGGCTTTCTCGGAAACAGAACAGAAGCGGTTAATATACCCTTTTAGGGAGTCAGAAACATTGCACAATGCGATTGCTAGAAACGAATTTCCAAATTGGAATTAAGTATTGGGGGGCCCCCCTCTTCCCCAGTTGTGGTTTTTTTTTGTTTCTCTTCTTCTTCCCCTTCTTTTTTGATGATTGTATAAAAACTGTAATTATTTATATAAAATTGAAGCACGACAATTATAGTTGTAATAAGAATGAGATGATTGCCTTGTATGGCGAATTTTTTGTTTTGTTTTCACGATGTCAGGAATGCCCTGGCATATCTGTATCTTTTATTTTATGTGCAATAAAACTTTAAAAAAAAAAAAAAAAAAAAAATAACACCATGTAATAAAAATACATTATACAGTACAGTTACACTAATTACAACACCATCTAATAAAAATATATTACACAGTACAGTTACACTAATAACAACACCATCTAATAAAAATACATTATACAGTACAGTTACACTAATAACAACACCATCTAATAAAAATACATTATACAGTACAGTTACACTAATAACAAAACCATCTAATAAAATACATTACACAGTACAGTTACACTAATAACAACACCATCTAATAAATATACATTACACAGTACAGTTACACTAATAACAACACCATCTAATAAATATACATTATACAGTAAAGTTACAATAATAACAACACCATCTAATAAAAATACATTATACAGTACAGTTGCACTAATAACAAAACCATCTAATAAAATACATTACACAGTACAGTTACACTAATAACAACACCATCTAATAAATATACCGTACACAGTACAGTTACACTAATAACAACACCATCTAATAAAAATACATTATACAGTACAGTTACACTAATAACAAAACCATCTAATAAAATACATTACACAGTACAGTTACACTAATAACAACACCATCTAATAAATATACATTACACAGTACAGTTACACTAATAACAACACCATCTAATAAATATACATTATACAGTAAAGTTACAATAATAACAACACCATCTAATAAAAATACATTATACAGTACAGTTACACTAATAACAAAACCATCTAATAAAATACATTACACAGTACAGTTACACTAATAACAACACCATCTAATAAATATACATTACACAGTACAGTTACACTAATAACAACACCATCTAATAAATATACATTATACAGTACAGTTACACTAATAACAACACCATCTAATAAATATACATTATACAGTACAGTTACACTAATAACAACAACATCTAATAAATATACATTACACAGTGCAGTTACACTAATAATAACAGCATCTAATAAAATTATTCTAAAAAATATAGTGAACAAAAAGATTATAAGGGTTCAAAAATATGAGATCTCAGTCGTTAGAGAAAAAAAAGGCTGCAAAGGGTTTTAACATTGAGATACAAATATGGAGACCTGGTGGCGGTGTTGAAATCTTACTCTCCTTCTCCTGCTCCTATCAGCGCCTGCATCCTCATCCATCTCTCTCCTTTTCCTCCTTTGAAGTCCACTGCATTCGCCTGTTCTCCCCCCTCTCTCTCAGAGTGGCAGTTATCTATCGCCCCCATGGACCAACCTCCCAATTCCTTGACAACTTCTCTGTCTGGCTTTCTCACTTTCTCTCTACAAATACACCTGTTCTAATCCTAAGGGACTTCAAAATCCCCATTGATAACCATCTGCCCCGGCTGCCTCTAAATTTCTCTCACTCACAAGCTCCTTTGGTCTCTCACAATCCCCCCTATTCCCTACTCACTGTGATGGTCACGCTATCAATCTTATATTCTCCTACCTCTCTCTCTGATGTCACCTGTCGCCAATTTCCCATCTCAGACCACCAACTGCTCACCTTTAATGTTAATATACAGGCTAAACCTACTTCTCCCCCTCACCCCATGTAGAAATCTGCACACTATGGGGCCTATCCAACTTTCCAACCTTATTCAAAAGCGCCTCCTCTACACTTCCACGTTATCCTGCCCTGACCTTGCTACAACCCACTATAACAATACTCTCTCCTTTGCACTCAACACCCTTGCTCCTCCACAAATACGCAAAAACCCACGCCGTCAGCTCCAGTGAGTCCCCTATTGTCTTCCTCACACCTCACTACCTGCCCACTTGATCCTATCCCTTTACATCTAATACCTTCTCTGTCTTCTACCCTCACCCCAGCTCTTACTCACATATTCAACCTATCCCTTACTACCGACTCATTCCCTGCCTCCTTCAAACATGCAAAGGTAACCCCCATCCTCAAAAAAAACCCCTCCCTCAACCCCATTTCTCCTGCAAACTACCGTCCCCATATCACTGCTTATGCTAGCTTCAAAAGTCCTGGAAAAAACAGTTTTCTATCGTCTAACCCACTTCCTGTCCCCTCTGTAACTCCTACCTACCTGCACTAGTCCCCTCAGTCTCCCCTACCTACCTGCCAAGGCCCCTCAGTCTCTCCTACCTACCTGCACTAGTCCCCTCAGTCTCTCCTACCTACCTGCACTAGTCCCCTCAGTCTCTCCTACCTACCTGCACTAGTCCCCTCTGTCTCTCCTACCTACCTGCAGTAGTCCCCTCAGTCTCTCCTACCTACCTGCACTAGTCCCCTCTGTCTCTCCTACCTACCTGCACTAGTCTCCTCAGTCTCTCCTACCTACCTGCATTAGTCTCCTCAGTCTCTCCTACCTACCTGCACTAGTCCCCTCTATCTCCCCTACCTACCTGCACTAGTTCCCTCAGTCTCTCCTACCTACCTGCACTAGTTCCCTCAGTCTCTCCTACCTACCTGCACTAGTTCCCACAGTCTCTCCTACCTACCTGCACTAGTCTCCTCAGTCTCTCCTACCTACCTGCACTAGTTCCCTCAGTCTCTCCTACCTACCTGCACTAGTTCCCTCAGTCTCTCCTACCTACCTACATTAGTCCCCTCTGTCTCTCCTACCTACCTGCACTAGTCCCCTCTGTCTCTCCTACCTACCTACATTAGTCCCCTCTGTCTCTCCTACCTACCTGCACTAGTCCCCTCTGTCTCTCCTACCTACCTACATTAGTCCCCTCTGTCTCTCCTACCTACCTGCACTAGTCCCCTCAGTCTCTCCTACCTACCTGCACTAGTCCCCTCTGTCTCTCCTACCTACCTGCACTAGTCTCTTCAGTCTCTCCTACCTACCTGCACTAGTCCCCTCAGTCTCTCCTACCTACCTGCACTAGTCTCTTCAGTCTCTCCTACCTACCTGCACTAGTCCCCTCAGTCTCCCCTACCTACCTGCATTAGTCCCCTCTGTCTCCCCTACCTACCTGCATTAGTCCCCTCAGTCTCTCCTACCTACCTGCACTAGTCCCCTCAGTCTCTCCTACCTACCTGCACTAGTTCCCTCAGTCTCTCCTACCTACCTACATTAGTCCCCTCTGTCTCTCCTACCTACCTGCACTAGTCCCCTCAGTCTCTCCTACCTACCTACATTAGTCCCCTCTGTCTCTCCTACCTACCTGCACTAGTCCCCTCTGTCTCTCCTACCTACCTACATTAGTCCCCTCTGTCTCTCCTACCTACCTGCACTAGTCCCCTCAGTCTCTCCTACCTACCTGCATTAGTCCCCTCAGTCTATCCTACCTACCTGCACTAGTCCCCTCTGTCTCTCCTACCTACCTGCACTTGTCCCCTCAGTCTCTCCTACCTACCTGCATTAGTCCCCTCTGTCTCTCCTACCTACCTGCACTAGTCTCCTCAGTCTCTCCTACCTACCTGCACTAGTCCCCTCAGTCTCTCCTACCTACCTGCACTAGTCCCCTCAGTCTCTCCTACCTACCTGCACTTGTCCCCTCTGTCTCTCCTACCTACCTGCACTAGTCCCCTCAGTCTCTCCTACCTACCTGCACTAGTCCCCTCTGTCTCTCCTACCTACCTGCATTAGTCTCCTCAGTCTCTCCTACCTACCTGCATTAGTCCCCTCAGTCTCTCCTACCTACCTGCATTAGTCTCCTCTGTCTCTCCTACCTACCTGCAGTTATCCCCTCAGTCTCTCCTACCTACCTGCACTAGTCCCCTCAGTCTCTCCTACCTACCTGCACTAGTCCCCTCTGTCTCTCCTACCTACCTGCACTAGTCCCCTCAGTCTCTCCTACCTACCTGCACTAGTCCCCTCAGTCTCTCCTACCTACCTGCACTAGTCCCCTCAGTCTCTCCTACCTACCTGCACTTGTCCCCTCTGTCTCTCCTACCTACCTGCACTAGTCTCCTCAGTCTCTCCTACCTACCTGCACTAGTCCCCTCAGTCTCTCCTACCTACCTGCACTAGTCCCCTCAGTCTCTCCTACCTACCTGCATTAGTCCCCTCTGTCTCTCCTACCTACCTGCACTAGTCTCCTCAGTCTCTCCTACCTACCTGCATTAGTCCCCTCAGTCTCTCCTACCTACCTGCACTAGTCCCCTCAGTCTCTCCTACCTACCTGCACTAGTCCCCTCAGTCTCTCCTACCTACCTGCACTAGTCCCCTCTGTCTCTCCTACCTACCTGCAGTAGTCCCCTCTGTCTCTCCTACCTACCTGCACTAGTCCCCTCTGTCTCTCCTACCTACCTGCATTAGTCCCCTCTGTCTCTCCTACCTACCTGCACTAATCACCTCAGTCTCCCCTACCTACCTGCACTAGAACCCTCAGTCTCTCCTACCTACCTGCATTAGTCCCCTCTGTCTCTCCTACCTACCTGCACTAGTCCCCTCAGTCTCTCCTACCTACCTGCATTAGTCTCCTCAGTCTCTCCTACCTACCTGCACTAGTCCCCTCTGTCTCTCCTACCTACCTGCACTAGTCCCCTCAGTCTCTCCTACCTACCTGCATTAGTCTCCTCTGTCTCTCCTACCTACCTGCACTAGTCCCCTCAGTCTCTCCTACCTACCTGCACTAGTCCCCTCAGTCTCTCCTACCTACCTGCACTAGTCCCCTGTGTCTCTCCTACCTACCTGCACTAGTCCCCTCAGTCTCTCCTACCTACCTGCACTAGTCCCCTCAGTCTCTCCTACCTACCTGCATTAGTCTCCTCAGTCTCTCCTACCTACCTGCACTAGTCCCCTCAGTCTCTCCTACCTACCTGCACTAGTCCCCTCAGTCTCTCCTACCTACCTGCATTAGTCTCCTCAGTCTCTCCTACCTACCTGCACTAGTCCCCTCAGTCTCTCCTACCTACCTGTACTAGTCCCCTCAGTCTCTCCTACCTACCTGCATTAGTCTCCTCAGTCTCTCCTACCTACCTGCACTAGTCCCCTCAGTCTCTCCTACCTACCTGCATTAGTCCCCTCTGTCTCTCCTACCTACCTGCACTAGTCCCCTCAGTCTCTCCTACCTACCTGCACTAGTCCCCTCTGTCTCTCCTACCTACCTGCACTAATCCACTCAGTCTCCCCTACCTACCTGCACTAGTCCCCTCAGTCTCTCCTACCTACCTGCACTAGTCCCCTCTGTCTCACCTACCTACCTGCATTAGTCTCCTCAGTCTCTCCTACCTACCTGCATTAGTCCCCTCAGTCTCTCCTACCTACCTGCATTAGTCTCCTCTGTCTCTCCTACCTACCTGCAGTAGTCCCCTCAGTCTCTCCTTCCTACCTGCACTAGTCCCCTCAGTCTCTCCTACCTACCTGCACTAGTCTCCTCAGTCTCTCCTACCTACCTGCATTAGTCCCCTCAGTCTCTCCTACCTACCTGCATTAGTCCCCTCAGTCTCTCCTACCTACCTGCATTAGTCTCCTCAGTCTTTCCTACCTACCTGCATTAGTCCCCTCAGTCTCTCCTACCTACCTGCACTAGTCCCCTCTGTCTCTCCTACCTACCTGCATTAGTCTCCTCAGTCTCCCCTACCTACCTGCACTAGTCCCCTCAGTCTCTCCTACCTACCTGCATTAGTCTCCTCAGTCTCTCCTACCTACCTGCACTAGTCCCCTCAGTCTCTCCTACCTACCTGCACTAGTCCCCTCAGTCTCTCCTACCTACCTGCACTAGTCCCCTCAGTCTCTCCTACCTACCTGCACTAGTCCCCTCAGTCTCTCCTACCTACCTGCACTAGTCCCCTCTGTCTCTCCTACCTACCTGCACTAGTCCCCTCTGTCTCTCCTACCTACCTGCACTAGTCTCCTCAGTCTCTCCTACCTACCTGCATTAGTCCCCTCAGTCTCTCCTACCTACCTGCACTAGTCCCCTCAGTCTCTCCTACCTACCTGCACTAGTCCCCTCAGTCTCTCCTACCTACCTGCACTAGTCCCCTCTGTCTCTCCTACCTACCTGCAGTAGTCCCCTCAGTCTCTCCTACCTACCTGCACTAGTCCCCTCTGTCTCTCCTACCTACCTGCACTAGTCCCCTCTGTCTCTCCTACCTACCTACATTAGTCCCCTCTGTCTCTCCTACCTACCTGCACTAGTCCCCTCAGTCTCTCCTACCTACCTGCACTAGTCCCCTCAGTCTCTCCTACCTACCTGCATTAGTCCCCTCAGTCTCTCCTACCTACCTGCATTAGTCCCCTCAGTCTCTCCTACCTACCTGCATTAGTCTCCTCAGTCTCTCCTACCTACCTGCACTAGTCCCCTCAGTCTCTCCTACCTACCTGCATTAGTCCCCTCAGTCTCTCCTACCTACCTGCATTAGTCTCCTCAGTCTCTCCTACCTACCTGCATTAGTCCCCTCTGTCTCTCCTACCTACCTGCATTAGTCTCCTCAGTCTCTCCTACCTACCTGCATTAGTCCCCTCTGTCTCTCCTACCTACCTGCACTAGTCCCCTCAGTCTCTCCTACCTACCTGCATTAGTCTCCTCAGTCTCTCCTACCTACCTGCATTAGTCTCCTCAGTCTCTCCTACCTACCTGCACTAGTCCCCTCTGTCTCTCCTACCTACCTGCATTAGTCCCCTCAGTCTCTCCTACCTACCTGCACTAGTCCCCTCAGTCTCTCCTACCTACCTGCACTAGTCCCCTCAGTCTCTCCTACCTACCTGCACTAGTCACCTCTGTCTCTCCTACCTACCTGCATTAGTCCCCTCAGTCTCTCCTACCTACCTGCACTAGTCCCCTCAGTCTCTCCTACCTACCTGCACTAGTCTTCTCTGTCTCTCCTACCTACCTGCACTAGTCCCCTCAGTCTCTCCTACCTACCTGCACTAGTCCCCTCTGTCTCTCCTACCTACCTGCACTAGTCCCCTCAGTCTCTCCTACCTACCTGCATTAGTCTCCTCAGTCTCTCCTACCTACCTGCACTAGTCCCCTCAGTCTCTCCTACCTACCTGCACTAGTCCCCTCAGTCTATTCTACCTACCTGCATTAGTCCCCTCTGTCTCTCCTACCTACCTGCACTAGTCCCCTCAGTCTCTCCTACCTACCTGCACTAGTCCCCTCAGTCTCTCCTACCTACAGGCACTAGTCCACTCTGTCTATTCTACCTACCTGCATTAGTCCCCTCTGTCTCTCCTACCTACCTGCACTAGTCCCCTCAGTCTCTCCTACCTACCTGCACTAGTCCCCTCAGTCTCTCCTACCTACCTGCATTAGTCCCCTCTGTCTCTCCTACCTACCTGCACTAGTCCCCTCAGTCTCTCCTACCTACCTGCACTAGTCCCCTCAGTCTCTCCTACCTACCTGCACTAGTCCCCTCAGTCTCTCCTACCTACCTGCACTAGTCCCCTCTGTCTCTCCTACCTACCTACATTAGTCCCCTCTGTCTCTCCTACCTACCTGCACTAGTCCCCTCAGTCTCTCCTACCTACCTGCACTAGTCCCCTCAGTCTCTCCTACCTACCTGCACTAGTCCCCTCAGTCTCTCCTACCTACTTGCATTAGTCTCCTCAGTCTCTCCTACCTACCTGCATTAGTCCCCTCTGTCTCTCCTACCTACCTGCATTAGTCTCCTCAGTCTCTCCTACCTACCTGCATTAGTCCCCTCTGTCTCTCCTACCTACCTGCACTAGTCCCCTCAGTCTCTCCTACCTACCTGCATTAGTCTCCTCAGTCTCTCCTACCTACCTGCATTAGTCTCCTCAGTCTCTCCTACCTACCTGCACTAGTCCCCTCAGTCTCTCCTACCTACCTGCATTAGTCCCCTCTGTCTCTCCTACCTACCTGCACTAGTCCCCTCAGTCTCTCCTACCTACCTGCACTAGTCCCCTCAGTCTCTCCTACCTACCTGCACTAGTCCCCTGTGTCTCTCCTACCTACCTGCACTAGTCCCCTCAGTCTCTCCTACCTACCTGCACTAGTCCCCTCAGTCTCTCCTACCTACCTGCATTAGTCTCCTCAGTCTCTCCTACCTACCTGCACTAGTCCCCTCAGTCTCTCCTACCTACCTGCACTAGTCCCCTCAGTCTCTCCTACCTACCTGCATTAGTCCCCTCAGTCTCTCCTACCTACCTGCATTAGTCCCCTCAGTCTCTCCTACCTACCTGCACTAGTCCCCTCAGTCTCTCCTACCTACCTGCACTAGTCCCCTCAGTCTCTCCTACCTACCTGCATTAGTCTCCTCAGTCTCTCCTACCTACCTGCACTAGTCCCCTCAGTCTCTCCTACCTACCTGCACTAGTCCCCTCAGTCTCTCCTACCTACCTGCATTAGTCCCCTCTGTCTCTCCTACCTACCTGCACTAGTCCCCTCTGTCTCTCCTACCTACCTGCACTAATCCACTCAGTCTCCCCTACCTACCTGCACTAGTCCCCTCAGTCTCTCCTACCTACCTGCACTAGTCCCCTCTGTCTCTCCTACCTACCTGCATTAGTCTCCTCAGTCTCTCCTACCTACCTGCATTAGTCCCCTCAGTCTCTCCTACCTACCTGCATTAGTCTCCTCTGTCTCTCCTACCTACCTGCAGTAGTCCCCTCAGTCTCTCCTACCTACCTGCACTAGTCCCCTCAGTCTCTCCTACCTACCTGCACTAGTCCCCTCTGTCTCTCCTACCTACCTGCAGTAGTCCCCTCTGTCTCTCCTACCTACCTGCATTAGTCCCCTCAGTCTCTCCTACCTACCTGCACTAGTCCCCTCAGTCTCTCCTACCTACCTGCACTAGTCCCCTCAGTCTCTCCTACCTACCTGCACTAGTCCCCTCAGTCTCTCCTACCTACCTGCATTAGTCTCCTCAGTCTCTCCTACCTACCTGCACTAGTCTCCTCAGTCTCTCCTACCTACCTACATTAGTCCCCTTAGTCTCTCCTACCTACCTGCACTAGTCCCCTCAGTCTCTCCTACCTACCTGCACTAGTCCCCTCAGTCTCTCCTACCTACCTGCACTAGTCCCCTCAGTCTCTCCTACCTACCTGCACTAGTCCCCTCTGTCTCTCCTACCTACCTGCATTAGTCTCCTCAGTCTCTCCTACCTACCTGCACTAGTCCCCTCAGTCTCTCCTACCTACCTGCATTAGTCCCCTCTGTCTCCCCTACCTACCTGCACTAGTCCCCTCAGTCTCTCCTACCTACCTGCACTAGTCCCCTCAGTCTCTCCTACCTACCTGCACTAGTCCCCTCAGTCTCTCCTACCTACCTGCACTAGTCCCCTCGGTCTCTCCTACCTACCTGCATTAGTCCCCTCAGTCTCTCCTACCTACCTGCATTAGTCCCCTCTGTCTCTCCTACCTACCTGCACTAGTCCCCTCTGTCTCCCCTACCTACCTGCACTAGTCCCCTCAGTCTCTCCTACCTACCTGCACTAGTCCCCTCAGTCTCTCCTACCTACCTGCACTAGTCCCCTCAGTCTCTCCTACCTACCTGCACTAGTCCCCTCTGTCTCTCCTACCTACCTGCATTAGTCTCCTCAGTCTCTCCTACCTACCTGCACTAGTCCCCTCAGTCTCTCCTACCTACCTGCATTAGTCCCCTCTGTCTCTCCTACCTACCTGCACTAGTCCCCTCAGTCTCTCCTACCTACCTGCACTAGTCCCCTCAGTCTCTCCTACCTACCTGCACTAGTCCCCTCAGTCTCTCCTACCTACCTGCACTAGTCCCCTCGGTCTCTCCTACCTACCTGCATTAGTCCCCTCAGTCTCTCCTACCTACCTGCATTAGTCTCCTCAGTCTCTCCTACCTACCTGCACTAGTCCCCTCAGTCTCTCCTACCTACCTGCATTAGTCCCCTCTGTCTCTCCTACCTACCTGCACTAGTCCCCTCTGTCTCCCCTACCTACCTGCACTAGTCCCCTCAGTCTCTCCTACCTACCTGCACTAGTCCCCTCAGTCTCTCCTACCTACCTACCTGCACTAGTCCCCTCTGTCTCCCCTACCTACCTGCATTAGTCTCCTCAGTCTCTCCTACCTACCTGCACTAGTCCCCTCTGTCTCTCCTACCTACCTGCACTAGTCCCCTCAGTCTCTCCTACCTACCTGCATTAGTCCCCTCTGTCTCTCCTACCTACCTGCACTAGTCCCCTCAGTCTCTCCTACCTACCTGCACTAGTCCCCTCAGTCTCTCCTACCTACCTGCACTAGTCCCCTGTGTCTCTCCTACCTACCTGCACTAGTCCCCTCAGTCTCTCCTACCTACCTGCACTAGTCCCCTCAGTCTCTCCTACCTACCTGCATTAGTCTCCTCAGTCTCTCCTACCTACCTGCACTAGTCCCCTCAGTCTCTCCTACCTACCTGCACTAGTCCCCTCAGTCTCTCCTACCTACCTGCACTAGTCCCCTCTGTCTCTCCTACCTACCTGCATTAGTCCCCTCTGTCTCTCCTACCTACCTGCATTAGTCCCCTCAGTCTCTCCTACCTACCTGCATTAGTCTCCTCAGTCTCTCCTACCTACCTGCACTAGTCCCCTCAGTCTCTCCTACCTACCTGCACTAGTCCCCTCAGTCTCTCCTACCTACCTGCACTAGTCCCCTCAGTCTCTCCTACCTACCTGCACTAGTCCCCTCTGTCTCTCCTACCTACCTGCACTAATCCACTCAGTCTCCCCTACCTACCTGCACTAGTCCCCTCAGTCTCTCCTACCTACCTGCATTAGTCTCCTCAGTCTCTCCTACCTACCTGCACTAGTCCCCTCAGTCTCTCCTACCTACCTGCATTAGTCTCCTCAGTCTCTCCTACCTACCTGCACTAGTCCCCTCAGTCTCTCCTACCTACCTGCACTAGTCCCCTCTGTCTCTCCTACCTACCTGCACTAATCCACTCAGTCTCCCCTACCTACCTGCACTAGTCCCCTCAGTCTCTCCTACCTACCTGCACTAGTCCCCTCTGTCTCTCCTACCTACCTGCATTAGTCTCCTCAGTCTCTCCTACCTACCTGCATTAGTCCCCTCAGTCTCTCCTACCTACCTGCATTAGCCTCATCTGTCTCTCCTACCTACCTGCAGTAGTCCCCTCAGTCTCTCCTACCTACCTGCACTAGTCCCCTCAGTCTCTCCTACCTACCTGCACTAGTCCCCTCAGTCTCTCCTACCTACCTGCACTAGTCCCCTCAGTCTCTCCTACCTACCTGCACTAGTCCCCTCTGTCTCTCCTACCTACCTGCAGTAGTCCCCTCTGTCTCTCCTACCTACCTGCATTAGTCCCCTCAGTATCTCCTACCTACCTGCACTAGTCCCCTCAGTATCTCCTACCTACCTGCACTAGTCCCCTCAGTCTCTCCTACCTACCTGCACTAGTCCCCTCTGTCTCTCCTACCTACCTGCATTAGTCCCCTCAGTCTCTCCTACCTACCTGCACTAGTCCCCTCAGTCTCTCCTACCTACCTGCACTAGTCCCCTCAGTCTCTCCTACCTACCTGCACTAGTCTCCTCAGTCTCTCCTACCTACCTACATTAGTCCCCTTAGTCTCTCCTACCTACCTGCACTAGTCCCCTCAGTCTCTCTGTTACGGTTGCCTCCAGGCTGGCTGGAAGTTGGACCGTAGAAAAGGATGCTCCTAGCGCTCACCAAAGAATCATCAGCACCATAGTCAGCAATCCCTGTAGTGATTATAAGCTGTCCCCTACAAACATGAGTCAAAGCTGCAAGTTAGAGGGACAGAAAATAGGTCTGATGTGCTGGAGCACACAGCCTCCTTTTTTATTGAGGTTACATGCAAACAGGACACTCTCAGGGGGAGGCATAAAATCCCCCATCACACATTTGATATTAGATAGAGAGACACTCCCTTTGACAGGCCACAACATTTACTTCAGCAGATAACATTACACACAATAAAACAATGCAGTCCACCTTATCAATACTAGTCTGATTAGACAATGGGAAAGTTGATCACTAAACCTAATTAGAGCTAATCCCAGCAGACTTGTATGTAGAATAGGTTTCTTGAAGCTGAACAAAATTTAACTCTTAATGGCACACAATGAAACTGAACCAAGTGGGAGAAAGCCAGGGACAAGTCATTTCACAGGTCTGGGGACATAGTCTTAAAGGGGGCATTGTTCACCAGAGTCACAATATGTCCCCAGACGTTTCCCAAAGGGCCACACACACCCAACAAAAGTCAATATACTCTCAGGGGCACAATCTTCCAGGGGCCATAGTCATGAGGAAGGAGGCTGGCAAATAGGCTTCTCCAAAATCCAGGGAAGCAGGGCAACCTTCCATTTAAAGGGCCAGTCACAAATAGCAGTTTGTAACATATCTCCCCTTTTGGAGGGAGACTAACAAGGCACCTGACCTTCTGTCGGTCAGTGCCTAAGTTAGTCTCGCAACCCACCCACAAATAAACACTAGCAGCAAAGCAGCCCCCCCACAACAAGTAGCACTGGCCTGTAGGTTCCAGGTTATAGGATGAAAGTGTAGCATCCTCTGCCTTCCTGGCGCAGCTGTGCAAATAGCTGATGGTACTTGGGGGGCAGAGGCCAGCGGCACTCTGCCCTGGTGCCAGCGCTTCTGCTGGGGTGAGGGGTTTGCAGGCCAGTCCTGTAACAAGGGGGTCTGTAGGGCAGAGGCCAGCAGCGTTCTGTTCTGATGCCAGCTCTTCTGCTGGGGGAATTGGGGCATAGTCCTGCCCGGTGGCAAAGGGAACGTGGGGGTCAGTGGGGGTTAACATCTCCACTGTTAACCCTGGGCCCAAGTTAGGAGTTAGCTGGGGAGGGGGAGATTGGCTTACCTCCTCCTCCTGATACTCCGGTGGCCGTTGGGAAGGGAGGTCGATGCTCTCCGCTTCCTGTGGAACATGCTGCGGCTGGGGAGAGAGACCGGTTGTCTCCTCTCCCTGGAAGGCACACTCCGGCTGGGGAGGGAGGTCGATGCTCTCCCCTCCCTGTAGCTGGGTCTGTCGCTGGGGATCTGGGCCGCCTGCCCAGCATCCCTGTAGGGCCGGTAGAGAGACTGCGGTCCCATCTCCACCTGCCTGCTGGGGGTCCTCCCAGGACCAGTCTATGAGGCCTGCTGCCTCTGGTATCTCTGGCTGGGGAAGGGGACTGGTTGTCTCTTCCCTCTGCACGGTATACTGCCGCTGGGGAGGGAGGTCGCTGCTCTCCTCTCCCTGTAACTCTGGCTGCCGCTGGGAAGGGAGGTCGTTGCTCTCCGCTCCCTGTGACTCACTTTCTCGCTGGAGACCAGGTGTCCAGACCCTCAAACTCCACAGTTGGCGCTCAAAAGCTCGTGCCGCTTTGTTCTCCGTATCCAATTCCCGGATGATGCGACTGACTACCTCCTGTGCAGGGTCTGGACCATATCGGACTAGCCGCCTCTTTACCTCTGGAACGAAATCCGCGCCCTCATAGCGACGGATCAGGTTGAGGTGCTCTTCACAGGGTTCTGAATAGTGTCTTGTCAGCTCCATGCTGCTGTAGGTAGGGACGCTGCGCAGTGGCTAGCGTTGCCCTCAATAACTCTCCTACGATACCAGTGCTGTTGTGGTGCTGCTCCTTGCGCTAGGATGCTATCCCACCGCTGCCGCCAAATGTTACGGTTGCCTCCAGGCTGGCTGGAAGTTGGACCGTAGAAAAGGATGCTCCTAGCGCTCACCAAAGAATCATCAGCACCATAGTCAGCAATCCCTGTAGTGATTATAAGCTGTCCCCTACAAACATGAGTCAAAGCTGCAAGTTAGAGGGACAGAAAATAGGTCTGATGTGCTGGAGCACACAGCCTCCTTTTTTATTGAGGTTACATGCAAACAGGACACTCTCAGGGGGAGGCATAAAATCCCCCATCACACATTTGATATTAGATAGAGAGACACTCCCTTTGACAGGCCACAACATTTACTTCAGCAGATAACATTACACACAATAAAACAATGCAGTCCACCTTATCAATACTAGTCTGATTAGACAATGGGAAAGTTGATCACTAAACCTAATTAGAGCTAATCCCAGCAGACTTGTATGTAGAATAGGTTTCTTGAAGCTGAACAAAATTTAACTCTTAATGGCACACAATGAAACTGAACCAAGTGGGAGAAAGCCAGGGACAAGTCATTTCACAGGTCTGGGGACATAGTCTTAAAGGGGGCATTGTTCACCAGAGTCACAATATGTCCCCAGACGTTTCCCAAAGGGCCACACACACCCAACAAAAGTCAATATACTCTCAGGGGCACAATCTTCCAGGGGCCATAGTCATGAGGAAGGAGGCTGGCAAATAGGCTTCTCCAAAATCCAGGGAAGCAGGGCAACCTTCCATTTAAAGGGCCAGTCACAAATAGCAGTTTGTAACACTCTCCTACCTACCTGCACTAGTCCCCTCAGTCTCTCCTACCTACCTGCACTAGTCTCCTCAGTCTCTCCTACCTACCTACATTAGTCCCCTTAGTCTCTCCTACCTACCTGCACTAGTCCCCTCAGTCTCTCCTACCTACCTGCACTAGTCCCCTCAGTCTCTCCTACCTACCTGCACTAGTCCCCTCAGTCTCTCCTACCTACCTGCACTAGTCCCCTCTGTCTCTCCTACCTACCTGCATTAGTCTCCTCAGTCTCTCCTACCTACCTGCACTAGTCCCCTCAGTCTCTCCTACCTACCTGCACTAGTCCCCTCAGTCTCTCCTACCTACCTGCATTAGTCCCCTCTGTCTCTCCTACCTACCTGCACTAGTCCCCTCAGTCTCTCCTACCTACCTGCACTAGTCCCCTCAGTCTCTCCTACCTACCTGCACTAGTCCCCTCAGTCTCTCCTACCTACCTGCACTAGTCCCCTCAGTCTCTCCTACCTACCTACCTGCACTAGTCCCCTCTGTCTCTCCTACCTACCTGCACTAGTCCCCTCAGTCTCTCCTACCTACCTGCACTAGTCCCCTCAGTCTCTCCTACCTACCTGCACTAGTCCCCTCAGTCTCTCCTACCTACCTGCACTAGTCCCCTCAGTCTCTCCTACCTACCTGCACTAGTCCCCTGTGTCTCTCCTACCTACCTGCACTAGTCCCCTCAGTCTCTCCTACCTACCTGCACTAGTCCCCTCAGTCTCTCCTACCTACCTGCATTAGTGTCCTCAGTCTCTCCTACCTACCTGCACTAGTCCCCTCTGTCTCTCCTACCTACCTGCATTAGTCTCCTCAGTCTCTCCTACCTACCTGCACTAGTCCCCTCAGTCTCTCCTACCTACCTGCACTAGTCCCCTGTGTCTCTCCTACCTACCTGCACTAGTCCCCTCAGTCTCTCCTACCTACCTGCACTAGTCCCCTCAGTCTCTCCTACCTACCTGCATTAGTCTCCTCAGTCTCTCCTACCTACCTGCACTAGTCCCCTCAGTCTCTCCTACCTACCTGCACTAGTCCCCTGTGTCTCTCCTACCTACCTGCACTAGTCCCCTCAGTCTCTCCTACCTACCTGCACTAGTCCCCTCAGTCTCTCCTACCTACCTGCATTAGTCTCCTCAGTCTCTCCTACCTACCTGCACTAGTCCCCTCAGTCTCTCCTACCTACCTGCATTAGTCCCCTCTGTCTCTCCTACCTACCTACATTAGTCCCCTCAGTCTCTCCTACCTACCTGCACTAGTCCCCTCAGTCTCTCCTACCTACCTGCACTAGTCCCCTCAGTCTCTCCTACCTACCTGCACTAGTCCCCTCTGTCTCTCCTACCTACCTGCACTAGTCCCCTCAGTCTCTCCTACCTACCTGCACTAGTCCCCTCTGTCTCTCCTACCTACCTGCAGTAGTCCCCTCAGTCTCTCCTACCTACCTGCACTAGTCCCCTCAGTCTCTCCTACCTACCTGCACTAGTCCCCTCAGTCTCTCCTACCTACCTGCATTAGTCTCCTCAGTCTCTCCTACCTACCTGCACTAGTCCCCTCAGTCTCTCCTACCTACCTGCACTAGTCCCCTCAGTCTCTCCTACCTACCTGCATTAGTCCCCTCAGTCTCTCCTACCTACCTGCATTAGTCTCCTCAGTCTCTCCTACCTACCTGCACTAGTCCCCTCAGTCTCTCCTACCTACCTGCACTAGTCCCCTCAGTCTCTCCTACCTACCTGCACTAGTCCCCTCAGTCTCTCCTACCTACCTGCACTAGTCCCCTCTGTCTCTCCTACCTACCTGCACTAATCCACTCAGTCTCCCCTACCTACCTGCACTAGTCCCCTCAGTCTCTCCTACCTACCTGCATTAGTCTCCTCAGTCTCTCCTACCTACCTGCACTAGTCCCCTCAGTCTCTCCTACCTACCTGCATTAGTCTCCTCAGTCTCTCCTACCTACCTGCATTAGTCTCCTCAGTCTCTCCTACCTACCTGCACTAGTCCCCTCTGTCTCTCCTACCTACCTGCATTAGTCTCCTCAGTCTCTCCTACCTACCTGCACTAGTCCCCTCAGTCTCTCCTACCTACCTGCACTAGTCCCCTCTGTCTCTCCTACCTACCTGCACTAATCCACTCAGTCTCCCCTACCTACCTGCACTAGTCCCCTCAGTCTCTCCTACCTACCTGCACTAGTCCCCTCTGTCTCTCCTACCTACCTGCATTAGTCTCCTCAGTCTCTCCTACCTACCTGCATTAGTCCCCTCAGTCTCTCCTACCTACCTGCATTAGTCTCCTCTGTCTCTCCTACCTACCTGCAGTAGTCCCCTCAGTCTCTCCTACCTACCTGCACTAGTCCCCTCAGTCTCTCCTACCTACCTGCACTAGTCCCCTCAGTCTCTCCTACCTACCTGCACTAGTCCCCTCTGTCTCTCCTACCTACCTGCAGTAGTCCCCTCTGTCTCTCCTACCTACCTGCATTAGTCCCCTCAGTATCTCCTACCTACCTGCACTAGTCCCCTCAGTATCTCCTACCTACCTGCACTAGTCCCCTCAGTCTCTCCTACCTACCTGCACTAGTCCCCTCTGTCTCTCCTACCTACCTGCATTAGTCCCCTCAGTCTCTCCTACCTACCTGCACTAGTCCCCTCAGTCTCTCCTACCTACCTGCACTAGTCCCCTCAGTCTCTCCTACCTACCTGCACTAGTCTCCTCAGTCTCTCCTACCTACCTACATTAGTCCCCTTAGTCTCTCCTACCTACCTGCACTAGTCCCCTCAGTCTCTCCTACCTACCTGCACTAGTCCCCTCAGTCTCTCCTACCTACCTGCACTTGTCCCCTCAGTCTCTCCTACCTACCTGCACTAGTCCCCTCAGTCTCTCCTACCTACCTGCACTAGTCCCCTCTGTCTCTCCTACCTACCTGCATTAGTCTCCTCAGTCTCTCCTACCTACCTGCACTAGTCCCCTCAGTCTCTCCTACCTACCTGCACTAGTCCCCTCAGTCTCTCCTACCTACCTGCATTAGTCCCCTCTGTCTCTCCTACCTACCTGCACTAGTCCCCTCAGTCTCTCCTACCTACCTGCACTAGTCCCCTCAGTCTCTCCTACCTACCTGCACTAGTCCCCTCAGTCTCTCCTACCTACCTGCACTAGTCCCCTCAGTCTCTCCTACCTACCTACCTGCACTAGTCCCCTCTGTCTCTCCTACCTACCTGCACTAGTCCCCTCAGTCTCTCCTACCTACCTGCACTAGTCCCCTCAGTCTCTCCTACCTACCTGCACTAGTCCCCTCAGTCTCTCCTACCTACCTGCACTAGTCCCCTCAGTCTCTCCTACCTACCTGCATTAGTCCCCTCAGTCTCTCCTACCTACCTGCATTAGTCTCCTCAGTCTCTCCTACCTACCTGCACTAGTCCCCTCAGTCTCTCCTACCTACCTGCATTAGTCCCCTCTGTCTCTCCTACCTACCTGCACTAGTCCCCTCTGTCTCCCCTACCTACCTGCACTAGTCCCCTCAGTCTCTCCTACCTACCTGCACTAGTCCCCTCAGTCTCTCCTACCTACCTGCACTAGTCCCCTCAGTCTCTCCTACCTACCTGCATTAGTCCCCTCAGTCTCTCCTACCTACCTGCAATAGTCCCCTCAGTCTCTCCTACCTACCTGCATTAGTCCCCTCAGTATCTCCTACCTACCTGCACTAGTCCCCTCAGTCTCTCCTACCTACCTGCATTAGTCTCCTCAGTCTCTCCTACCTACCTGCATTAGTCCCCTCAGTATCTCCTACCTACCTGCACTAGTCCCCTCAGTCTCTCCTACCTACCTGCATTAGTCCCCTCTGTCTCCCCTACCTACCTGCACTAGTCCCCTCAGTCTCTCCTACCTACCTGCACTAGTCCCCTCTGTCTCTCCTACCTACCTGCATTAGTCCCCTCTGTCTCTCCTACCTACCTGCAGTAGTCCCCTCAGTCTCTCCTACCTACCTGCAACTAGTCCCCTCAGTCTCTCCTACCTACCTGCATTAGTCCCCTCAGTCTCTCCTACCTACCTGCATTAGTCCCCTCAGTCTCTCCTGCCTACCTGCATTAGTCCCCTCAGTCTCTCCTACCTACCTGCACTAGTCCCCTCAGTCTCTCCTACCTACCTGCACTAGTCCCCTCAGTCTCTCCTACCTACCTGCATTAGTCTCCTCACACTCCCCTACCTACCTGCATTAGTCACCTCAGTCTCTCCTACCTACCTGCACTAGTCCCCTCAGTCTCTCCTACCTACCTGCACTAGTCCCCTCAGTCTCTCCTACCTACCTGCACTAGTCCCCTCAGTCTCTCCTACCTACCTGCATTAGTCTCCTCACACTCCCCTACCTACCCGCATTAGTCTCCTCAGTCTCTCCTACCTACCTGCATTAGTCTCCTCACACTCCCCTACCTACCTGCATTAGTCCCCTCAGTCTCTCCTACCTACCCGCATTAGTCCCCTCAGTCTCTCCTACCTACCCGCATTAGTCCCCTCAGTCTCTCCTGCCTACCTGCATTAGTCTCCTCAGTCTCGCCTACCTACCTGCATTAGTCCCCTCAGTCTCTCCTACCTACCTGCACTAGTCCCCTCAGTCTCTCCTACCTACCTGCACTAGTCCCCTCAGTCTCTCCTACCTACCTGCACTAGTCCCCTCAGTCTCTCCTACCTACCTGCACTAGTCCCCTCAGTCTCTCCTACCTACCTGCACTAGTCCCCTCTGTCTCTCCTACCTACCTGCACTAGTCCCCTCAGTCTCTCCTACCTACCTGCACTAGCCCCCTCTGTCTCTCCTACCTACCTGCACTAGTCCCCTGTGTCTCCCCTCCCTACCTGCATTAGTCCCCTCAGTCTCTCCTACCTACCTGCACTAGTCCCCTCAGTCTCTCCTACCTACCTGCACTAGTCCCCTGTGTCTCTCCTACCTACCTGCACTAGTCCCCTCAGTCTCTCCTACCTACCTGCACTAGTCCCCTCAGTCTCTCCTACCTACCTGCATTAGTGTCCTCAGTCTCTCCTACCTACCTGCACTAGTCCCCTCTGTCTCTCCTACCTACCTGCATTAGTCTCCTCAGTCTCTCCTACCTACCTGCACTAGTCCCCTCAGTCTCTCCTACCTACCTGCACTAGTCCCCTGTGTCTCTCCTACCTACCTGCACTAGTCCCCTCAGTCTCTCCTACCTACCTGCACTAGTCCCCTCAGTCTCTCCTACCTACCTGCATTAGTCTCCTCAGTCTCTCCTACCTACCTGCACTAGTCCCCTCAGTCTCTCCTACCTACCTGCACTAGTCCCCTGTGTCTCTCCTACCTACCTGCACTAGTCCCCTCAGTCTCTCCTACCTACCTGCACTAGTCCCCTCAGTCTCTCCTACCTACCTGCATTAGTCTCCTCAGTCTCTCCTACCTTCCTGCACTAGTCCCCTCAGTCTCTCCTACCTACCTGCATTAGTCCCCTCTGTCTCTCCTACCTACCTACATTAGTCCCCTCAGTCTCTCCTACCTACCTGCACTAGTCCCCTCAGTCTCTCCTACCTACCTGCACTAGTCCCCTCAGTCTCTCCTACCTACCTGCACTAGTCCCCTCTGTCTCTCCTACCTACCTGCACTAGTCCCCTCAGTCTCTCCTACCTACCTGCACTAGTCCCCTCTGTCTCTCCTACCTACCTGCAGTAGTCCCCTCAGTCTCTCCTACCTACCTGCACTAGTCCCCTCTGTCTCTCCTACCTACCTGCATTAGTCCCCTCTGTCTCTCCTACCTACCTGCACTAGTCCCCTCTGTCTCTCCTACCTACCTGCACTAGTCCCCTCAGTCTCTCCTACCTACCTGCACTAGTCCCCTCTGTCTCTCCTACCTACCTGCACTAGTCCCCTCAGTCTCTCCTACCTACCTGCACTAGTCCCCTCAGTCTATCCTACCTACCTGCACTAGTCCCCTCTGTCTCTCCTACCTACCTACACTAGTCCCCTCAGTCTCTCCTACCTACCTGCATTAGTCCCCTCAGTCTCTCCTACCTACCTGCACTAGTCCCCTCAGTCTCTCCTACCTACCTGCACTAGTCCCCTCAGTCTCTCCTACCTACCTGCACTAGTCCCCTCAGTCTCTCCTACCTACCTGCACTAGTCCCCTCAGTCTCTCCTACCTACCTGCATTAGTCCCCTCAGTCTCTCCTACCTACCTGCACTAGTCCCCTCTGTCTCTCCTACCTACCTGCACTAGTCCCCTCTGTCTCTCCTACCTACCTGCACTAGTCCCCTCTGTCTCTCCTACCTACCTGCACTAGTCCCCTCAGTCTCTCCTACCTACCTGCACTAGTCCCCTCTGTCTCTCCTACCTACCTGCACTAGTCCCCTCTGTCTCTCCTACCTACCTGCACTAGTCCCCTCAGTCTCTCCTACCTACCTGCAGTAGTACCCTCAGTCTCTCCTACCTACCTGCACTAGTCCCCTCTGTCTCTCCTACCTACCTGCACTAGTACCCTCTGTCTCTCCTACCTACCTGCACTAGTCCCCTCTGTCTCTCCTACCTACCTGCACTAGTCCCCTCAGTCTCTCCTACCTACCTGCACTAGTCTCCTCAGTCTCTCCTACCTACCTGCACTACTCCAATCAGTCTCTCCTACCTACCTGCACTAGTCCCCTCAGTCTCTCCTACCTACCTGCACTAGTCCCCTCAGTCTCTCCTACCTACCTGCACTAGTCCCCTCAGTCTCTCCTACCTACCTGCATTAGTCCCCTCAGTCTCTCCTACCTACCTGCACTAGTCCCCTCAGTCTCTCCTACCTACCTGCACTAGTCCCCTCAGTCTCTCCTACCTACCTGCACTAGTCCCCTCAGTCTCTCCTACCTACCTGCACTAGTCCCCTCAGTCTCTCCTACCTACCTGCACTAGTCCCCTCAGTCTCTCCTACCTACCTGCACTAGTCCCCTCAGTCTCTCCTACCTACCTGCACTAGTCCCCTCAGTCTCTCCTACCTACCTTCATTAGTCCCCTCAGTCTCTCCTACCTACCTGCACTAGTCCCCTCAGTCTCTCCTACCTACCTGCACTAGTCTCCTCAGTCTCTCCTACCTACCTGCACTAGTCCAATCTGTCTCTCCTACCTACCTGCATTAGTCCCCTCAGTCTCTCCTACCTACCTGCACTAGTCCCCTCAGTATCTCCTACCTACCTGCATTAGTCCCCTCTGTCTCTCCTACCTACCTGCACTAGTCCCCTCAGTCTCTCCTACCTACCTGCATTAGTCCCCTCTGTCTCTCCTACCTACCTACATTAGTCCCCTCAGTCTCTCCTACCTACCTGCATTAGTCCCCTCAGTCTCTCCTACCTACCTGCACTAGTCCCCTCAGTCTCTCCTACCTACCTGCACTAGTCCCCTCAGTCTCTCCTACCTACCTGCACTAGTCCCCTCAGTCTCTCCTACCTACCTGCATTAGTCCCCTCAGTCTCTCCTACCTACCTGCATTAGTCCCCTCAGTCTCTCCTACCTACCTGCACTAGTCCCCTCTGTCTCTCCTACCTACCTGCATTAGTCCCCTCTGTCTCTCCTACCTACCTGCATTAGTCCCCTCTGTCTCTCCTACCTACCTGCACTAGTCCCCTCAGTCTCTCCTACCTACCTGCATTAGTCCCCTCTGTCTCTCCTACCTACCTGCAGTAGTCCCCTCAGTCTCTCCTACCTACCTGCACTAGTCTCCTCAGTCTCTCCTACCTACCTGCATTAGTCCCCTCAGTCTCTCCTACCTACCTGCACTAGTCCCCTCTGTCTCTCCTACCTACCTGCACTAGTCCCCTCAGTCTCTCCTACCTACCTGCACTAGTCCCCTCAGTCTCTCCTACCTACCTGCACTAGTCCCCTCTGTCTCTCCTACCTACCTGCACTAGTCCCCTCAGTCTCTCCTACCTACCTGCACTAGTCCCCTCTGTCTCTCCTACCTACCTGCATTAGTGTCCTCAGTCTCTCCTACCTACCTGCATTAGTCCCCTCTGTCTCTCCTACCTACCTGCATTAGTCCCCTCAGTCTCTCCTACCTACCTGCATTAGTCCCCTCTGTCTCTCCTACCTACCTGCATTAGTCCCCTCTGTCTCTCCTACCTACCTGCATTAGTCCCCTCTGTCTCTCCTACCTACCTGCATTAGTCCCCTCTGTCTCTCCTACCTACCTGCAGTAGTCCCCTCAGTCTCTCCTACCTACCTGCACTAGTCCCCTCAGTCTCTCCTACCTACCTGCATTAGTCCCCTCAGTCTCTCCTACCTACCTGCATTAGTCCCCTCAGTCTCTCCTACCTACCTGCATTAGTCCCCTCTGTCTCTCCTACCTACCTGCATTAGTCCCCTCTGTCTCTCCTACCTACCTGCATTAGTCCCCTCAGTCTCTCCTACCTACCTGCATTAGTCCCCTCTGTCTCTCCTACCTACCTGCATTAGTCCCCTCTGTCTCTCCTACCTACCTGCACTAGTCCCCTCAGTCTCTCCTACCTACCTGCATTAGTCCCCTCAGTCTCTCCTACCTACCTGCATTAGTCCCCTCAGTCTCTCCTACCTACCTGCATTAGTCCCCTCAGTCTCTCCTACCTACCTGCATTAGTCCCCTCAGTCTCTCCTACCTACCTGCATTAGTCCCCTCAGTCTCTCCTACCTACCTGCATTAGTCCCCTCTGTCTCTCCTACCTACCTGCATTAGTCCCCTCTGTCTCTCCTACCTACCTGCATTAGTCCCCTCAGTCTCTCCTACCTACCTGCATTAGTCCCCTCTGTCTCTCCTACCTACCTGCATTAGTCCCCTCTGTCTCTCCTACCTACCTGCACTAGTCCCCTCAGTCTCTCCTACCTACCTGCATTAGTCCCCTCAGTCTCTCCTACCTACCTGCATTAGTCCCCTCAGTCTCTCCTACCTACCTGCATTAGTCCCCTCAGTCTCTCCTACCTACCTGCATTAGTCCCCTCTGTCTCTCCTACCTACCTGCATTAGTCCCCTCAGTCTCTCCTACCTACCTGCATTAGTCCCCTCAGTCTCTCCTACCTACCTGCACTAGTCCCCTCAGTCTCTCCTACCTACCTGCACTAGTCCCCTCAGTCTCTCCTGCCTACCTGCATTAGTCTCCTCAGTCTCTCCTACCTACCTGCATTAGTCCCCTCAGTCTCTCCTACCTACCTGCATTAGTCCCCTCAGTCTCTCCTACCTACCTGCATTAGTCCCCTCTGTCTCTCCTACCTACCTGCATTAGTCCCCTCTGTCTCTCCTACCTACCTGCATTAGTCCCCTCTGTCTCTCCTACCTACCTGCATTAGTCCCCTCTGTCTCTCCTACCTACCTGCATTAGTCCCCTCAGTCTCTTCTACCTACCTGCATTAGTCCCCTCTGTCTCTCCTACCTACCTGCAGTAGTCCCCTCAGTCTCTCCTACCTACCTGCACTAGTCCCCTCAGTCTCTCCTACCTACCTGCACTAGTCCCCTCAGTCTCTCCTACCTACCTGCACTAGTCCCCCTCTTGCAGCATTGCTCAGCAGCTAATATAGAGGCTGTGCATGGCATTTTATATAGAGTGCATTAATAAATAATAATCGTTTGGTACTTTGTTCACTGCGTTCTTTGTACAGCTAGGGCAGAAAAGTGATTATTGTTATTAACTAACAAATGACACACTGAGCCCCATGGATGTTCATCACCCTTATTAACCCTATCCATGTCAGTGCACACCATTAACACTATATGCACCAGCCCTCCAAGAGCTGTTAACCCTTTCCTGTGTGCCAACCAGAAGCAGCAGATAATGTGCACACAGAGCACTATACTCACTATACTTTGTATTCACTGCACAGGTAGTGGGGGGTCACCAGAGAGTCAAGAGCAATTGTGAGGCAGTGAGGGGTTAAATTTGCTGCCTTCACCAACTTGCTCCATTAAAATGCTCATCTGTCCTCACTCTGCTCCCAGCCAGATGTTTCACAGGACCGGCCCAGGTTAGGGAGTGAGTAATTACTGCTCAGCCAGAGGTTGGCTCCTTAATCAGCCTTATCCTGCCCTATTGGGGTCAGCAAACCCTGAAGAGCTGACATTCCATTAGGGAAACAACTAGTTGTCTTTTGCTTTCCTCTTCAGAGACACAATGCTTGGTGTGACTCTATGATATCACCTGGTGACATGCTGAGCTGTTCCCACTGGAACTGGGCAGACAGTATAACAAAGTGGGTGATTAATGAGGCATTATAACCCCACCAGTGGGAGATAGCAAAGTTTATCCATAAAGCACTGGGGTTGGGAGGTTTGTCCTGACACTGACTCTTAATCAGAGACAGACAGAGGAGAGAGAGGAACAAACAGAGAGAGACAGGGGGACAGACAGTATGCAGTGACATGGAGAGGGAGAGAGAGAGAGAGAGAGAGAGAGAGAGAGAGAGAGGGGTGGGAGACAGTATACTGTGACATGCAGAGAGGGAGAGAGAGAGACATGGGGGCAGACAGAGTGACAGGGGGACAGACAGTATGCTGTCACATGGAGAGGGAGAGAGAGAGGGAGGGTGGCAGACAGTATACTGTGACATGCAGAGAGGGAGAGAGAGAAAGAGAGACAGAGAGACAGGGGTGGGAGACAGTATACTGTGACATGCAGAGAGGGAGAGAGAGGGGGGGCGCAGACAGTATGCCGTGACAGACAGATTGACAGGGGGACAGACAGTATGCTGTCACATGGAGAGGGAGAGAGAGAGGGGGAGAGAGAGGGAGGGGTGGGAGACAGTATACTGTGACATGCAGAGAGGGAGAGAGAGAGAGAGAGAGAGAGACAGGGGAGGGAGACAGTATACTGTGACATGCAGAGAGAGAGAGAGAGAGAGAGAGAGAGAGAGAGAGAGGACAGACAGTATACTGTGACATGCAGAGAGAGAGAGAGAGAGAGAGACATGGGGGCAGACAGTATGACTATGCCGTGACAGACAGAGTGACAGGGGGACAGACAGTATGCTGTCACATGGAGAGGGAGAGAGAGAGAAAAAGAGAGAGGGGTGGGAGACAGTATACTATGACATGCAGAGAGGGAGTGAGAGAGAGAGAGAGAGAGAGAGAGACAGGGGTGGGAGACAGTATACTGTGACATGCAGAGAGAGAGAGAGGGGGGGGGGCACACAATATGCCGTGACAGACAGAGTGACAGGGGGACAGTCAGTATGCTGTCACATGGAAAGGGAGAGAGAGAGAAAGAGAGAGAGAGAGGGGGTGGGAGACAGTATACTGTGACATGCAGAGAGAGAGAGAGAGGGGGGCAGACAGTATGCCGTGACAGACAGAGTGGCAGGGGGACAGACAGTATGCTGTCCCATGGAGAAGGAGAGAGAGAGAGAGAGAGAGAGAGAGAGGGGGACATGGAGAGAGAGAGAGAGAGAGAGAGGTGGGAGACATGCAGAGAGAGAGAAAGAGAGAGGGGGGACATTCAGAGAGAGAGAGACAGAGAGAGAGAGGGGGCAGACAGTATACTGTGACATGCAGAGAGAGTGCGAGAGAGAGAGACAGGGGGAAATACAGTATACTGTGAAATGGAGAGAGAGGGGGGGTCATGCAGAGAGAGAGAGAAAGAGAGACAAAGAGAGAGAGAGAGACAGGGGGAAATACAGTATACTGTGACATGGAGCGAGAGAGACACAGAGAGAGAGAGATGGGGGGGGGGGGAAATACAGTATACTGTGACCTAGAGAGAGAGGGGGGTACAGACAGTATGCTGTGACATGCAGAGAAAGAGAGAGAGAGAAACGGGCCGATGCTGGGGAGACTGAAAGATGCAGGGTGAAGACAGAGAGAAGAAGGGGGAAGAGAAAGAGAGAAACAGGGGGAGAGACAGAGAGAAGCAGGGGGAGTGACAGAGAGATGCTGGGGGGAGAGACAGAGAGATGCTGGGGGGAGAGACAGAGAGATGCTGGGGGGAGAGACAGAGAGATGCTGGGGGGGGGAGAGACAGAGAGATTCTGGGGGGGGGGAGAGACAGAGAGATGCTGGGGGAAAGAGACAGAGAGATGCTAGGGGGAGAGACAGAGAGATGCTGGGGGAGAGACAGAGAGATGCTGGGGGGAGAGACAGAGAGATGCTAGGGGGAGAGACAGAGATGCTGGGGGAAGAGACAGTGAGATGCTGGGGGGAGAGACAGAGAGATGCTGGGGGGAGAGACAGAGAGATGCTGGGGGGAGAGATAGAGAGATGCTGGGGGGGAGAGACAGAGAGATTCTGGTGGGGAGAGACAGAGAGATGCTGGGGGGAGAGATAGAGAGATGCTGGGGGGGGAGAGACAGAAAGATGCTGGGGGAGAGACAGAGAGATGCTGGGGAGAGAGACAGAGAGATGCTGGGGGGAGAGACAGAAAGATGCTGGGGGAGAGACAGAGAGATGCTGGGGGGAGAGACAGAATGATGCTGGGGGAGAGACAGAGAGATGCCTGGGGGAGAGACAGAGAGATGCTGGGTGAGAGACAGAGAGATGCTGGGTGAGAGACAGAGAGATGCTGGGGGGGAGAGACAGAGAGATGCTGGGGGGAGAGACAGAGAGATGCTGGGGGAGGGACAGAGAGATACTGGGGGGAGAGACAGAGAGATAGTGGGGGGGAGAGACAGAGAGATGCTAGGGGGGAGAGAAAGAGAGATGCTAGGGGGAGAGACAGAGAGATGCTGGGGGAGAGACAGAGAGATGCTGGGGGGAGAGACAGAGAGATGTTGGGGGGAGAGACAGAAAGATGCTGGGGGAGAGACAGAGAGATGCTGGGGGGAGAGACAGAGAGATGCTAGGGGGAGAGACAGAGATGCTGGGGGAAGAGACAGTGAGATGCTGGGGGGAGAGACAGAGAGATGCTGGGGGGAGAGACAGAGAGATGCTGGGGGGAGAGATAGAGAGATGCTGGGGGGGAGAGACATAGAGATTCTGGTGGGGAGAGACAGAGAGATGCTGGGGGGAGAGACAGAGAGATGCTGGGGGGAGAGATAGAGAGATGCTGGGGGGGGGGGGAGACAGAGAGATTCTGGTGGGGGGGAGAGACAGAAAGATGCTGGGGGAGAGACAGAGAGATGCTGGGGGGAGAGACAGAGAGATGCTGGGGGGAAAGACAGAAAGATGCTGGGGGAGAGACAAAGAGATGCTGGGGGGAGAGACAGAAAGATGCTGGGGGGAGAGACAGAGAGATGCCTGGGGGAGAGACAGAGAGATGCTGGGTGAGAGACAGAGAGATGCTGGGCGGAGAGACAGAGAGATGCTGGGGGGAGAGACAGAGAGATGCTGGGGGGAGAGACAGAGAGATGCTGGGGGGAGAGACAGAGAGATGCAGGGGGGAGAGACAGAGAGATGCTGGGGGGGAGAGACAGAGAGATGCTGGGGGGGAGAGAAAGAGAGATGCCTGGGGGAGAGACAGAGAGATGCCGGGGGGAGAGACAGAGAGATGCTGGGGGGAGAGACAGAGAGATACTGGGGGGAGAGACAGAGATGCTGGGGGGAGAGACAGAGAGATGCTGGGGGGAGAGACAGAGATATGCTGGGGGGGAGAGACAGAGAGATGCTGGGGGGGAGAGACAGAGAGATGCTGGGGGAGAGACAGAGAGATGCTGGGCGGAGAGACAGAGAGATCCTGGGGAGAGAGACAGAGAGATGCTGGGGGGAGAGACAGAGAGATGCTGGGGGGAGAGACAGAGAGATGCCGGGGGAGAGACAGAGAGATGCAAGGGGAAGAGACAGAGAGATGCTGGGGGGAGAAACAAAAGAATGATGGGGGGAGAGACAGAGAGATGCTGGGGGGAGAGACAGAGAGATGCAGGGGGGAGAGACAGAGAGATGCTAGGGGGAGAGACAGAGATATGCTGGTGGGAGAGACAGAGAGATGCTGGGGGGAGAGACAGAGAGATGCTGGGGGGAGAGACAGAGAGATGCTGGGGGAGAGACAGAGAGATGCTGGGGGAGAGACAGGGAGATGCCGGGGGGAGAGACAGAGAGATGCTAGGGGGAGAGACAGAGAGATGCTGGGGGGAGAGACAGAGAGATGCTGGGGGAGAGATAGAGAGATGCTGGGGGGAGAGACAGAGAGATGCCGGGGGGAGAGACAGAGAGATGCTGGGGGGAGAGACAGAGAGATGCTGGGGGGAGAGACAGAGAGATGCCGGGGGGAGAGACAGTGAGATGCTGGGGGGAGAGACAGAGAGATGCTGGGGGGAGATACAGAGAGATGCTGGGGGGAGAGACAGAGAGATGCTGGGGGGAGAGACAGAGAGATGCTGGGGGGAGAGACAGAGAGATGCTGGGGGTAGAGACAGAGAGATGCTGGGGGGAGAGACAGAGATGCTGGGTGAAGAGACAGTGAGATGCTGGGGGGAGAGACAGAGAGATGTTGGGGGGGAGAGAGAGTGTTACGGTTACCCTTAGTCTCGCTGAGAGATGGACCGCTTAGTAGCCTGGATCCCTACTGCTAAAGAGGGGAGAAGCTGCTTTCCATAGTATTCTATATGAGTCTCGCAAATATAGAATAATCTCCCTTAGCTGCAGTACAGCTAGGATACCCTTCTGCCCACAAAAACGAGTCAACGCTGCGATTGAGGGTCAAACAAGAACTCAGGACTGGGATGCCCAGCCTGCTTTTTATTAAGGTTACATGCACACAGGGCACTCCCAGGGGGAGAGGGGGGGAAGCACAAAATCCCCCATCACACATTTAGATAGAGAGCACTGTCCTTTGACAGGCCACAATAGGATTACAGTACTTAAGATAACAAGTTTACAAGTTCATCTTATCAATTAGCAGTCTGGCTCCAGAGGTGATTAGACAATGGGATTGGTTATCACTAAACTTAGAGCTGAGGCCAGCAAACGTGTATTTAGGCAATAGTTTCTAAAAGCTGGAAAAAAAAAAGTTAACTCTTTATGAAATGATACTTGTTACGGTTTTCTTGGAGCCCTTCTTAAGCGCTGGCTTGCTGGTTCAGGCATTGCTGCTGGGAAATAAGCTCTTCACAACAAAATAACTAATGCTTCTGTAACAGTGCTCCCTTTCTGTGGAACACTCTGGCAGACACGGTCTGACCCCTTTTCGGGGCAGACTAAGGCTGTCCAGACCGCTGGTTATGCGGGGCTGAGGTCGGTTTGTCTGGACAACCCGTCGGCGTTGCCATTCTGTTTCCCAGGTCTGTAAGTAATGGTGAAATTGAAGGGTTGCAACGATAAGCTCCAACGTAATAGCCTGCCGTTATCTCCAGAGACCCGGTTCAGCCACACCAACGGGTTATGGTCGGTGACCAGAGTGAACTCCTGACCATATAAAAAGGGAGTCAATTTCTTTAATGCCCACACCAAAGCCAAACACTCCTTTTCGACCGCTGCATAGCTGACTTCGCGGGGCAGGAGCTTCCGGCTGATGTAGGCAACTGGATGCTCCCCTCCATCTTCGCCTACTTGGCTGAGGACGGCTCCCAGCCCGAACATGGAAGCATCTGTATGGACGATAAAACGTTTGTTAAGGGCTGGGGCCGCCAAGACAGGAGCGTTAATTAGAGCATTTTTGAGAGCCTGGAAAGCCGTTTCACAGTGGGGAGACCACAGGACCTGTCGAGGTAAGTTCTTCTTGGTCGTCAGTCAGGGGTTTGGCAAGTGTGCTGTAGTCTGGTACGAACCGTCTATAGTACCCTGCCGTGCCCAGGAAGGCTAGGACCTGAGTCTTAGTGATGGGGGTGGGCCAATTGGCGACAGCTTCTATTTTGGCCGGCTCTGGTCGCTGCTTTCCACACCCCACCCGGTGACCCAGGTACTGTACCTCGGCCATCCCAAAGTGGCATTTTTCTGGCTTCAGAGTCAGGCCAGCAGCCCGGATCTGATCCAGAACCATTCCCACATGAGCTAAGTGGTCCTCCCAGGACTCACTGTGGATCGCTATGTCGTCCAGGTAGGCGCAAGCAAAACTCTGGAAGCCATCCAGGAGCCTATCCACCAAGCGCTGGAATGTAGCTGGGGCATTCTTCATCCCAAACGGCATTACCCTAAACTGATATAAGCCGAATGGGGTGACGAATGCCGACTTGGGGATAGCCTCCGGGGCCAGGGGAATCTGCCAGTAACCTTTGCAGAGGTCAATAGTGGTCAGGTAATTTCCCCTGGCTATACGATCGAGTAGCTTGTCTACCCTGGGCATAGGGTAAGCGTCCGTCACAGTATTTTCATTGAGCCTCCGATAGTCTACGCAGAACCGGGTGGTCCCATCTTTCTTGGGCACCAAGACAACTGGGGAGGCCCAAGGACTATCGGAGGGCTCAATTACCCTGAGCTGGAGCATCTCATCGATCTCCTTCTTCATTCCTGTCCTAACTGCTTCGGGGATTCGGTACGGAGCCTGGCGCAAGGGAGCTTGTCCCGGAGTATCTACCTGGTGGGTGGTTAAAGTAGTGTACCCTGGCTTCGGGGAGAAGGTGAGGTGTTTGGACTGGAGGAGTTGGTTGAGCTGCTCCTTTTCAGTGGGGCTAAGTCGGTCCCCTATCTGAACCTGCGCCACTATACCTGTGGGGAGACTCTTTTCTAATAGGTCTGGAATGGGTAAACTGTCGGGGTCTTCCTGAGGGGAACAACATACGGCCGTCACGTTCTCTGGTCGCTCAAAATATTCCTTGAGCATGTTTACATGGAATGTCTTTCTAAGATTGTTGTCATGGCAGCTAGCTATCACATAAGTGGTGTCTCCCCTTTTCTCTACGATCTGGTAGGGACCCTGCCAGGACGCCTGCAATTTGTCTGTCTTCACCGGCTTAAGTACTAACACCTTTTGTCCTATGGTGAAGATTCTCTTTCGGGCCCCCCGATCGTACCATACTTTCTGTCTTCTCTGGGCCAACTGGAGATTAGCCCGCACGGATTTGGCTAATTGCTCCATTCGGTCCCTGAGTTCCAGCATGTATGGCACAATGGGGACACCGTCAGCCTCCATCTCTCCCTCCCAGTGCTCCCGGATCAGGTTTAGGGGTCCCCGTACCTTTCTTCCGTAGAGCAACTCGAAGGGAGAGAACCCTGTCGTTTCCTGGGGCACCTCCCGATAAGCAAATAGGAGGTGCGGCAGGAAGCGTTCCCAGTCTCGGTATTCCTGAGTGAACGTCTTGAGCCCGTTCGTCTGGGGGTGGTATGGGGAGCTCAGGAGGGACTTAATTTTGCAAACCTGCCAGAGTTGTTGGGTCAATTCAGCCGTAAATTGGGTGCCTCGGTCGGATAGGATTTCTTTTGGAAATCCTACCCGGGAGAACACCTGTACTAGTGCATTCGCTACCGTATCCGCTTGTATGTTGGATAGGGCGACAGCCTCTGGGTACCTGGTAGCGTAGTCCACTACAGTAAGAATGTATCGCTTACCGGAGGGACTAGGGGTAGCCAGTGGTCCCACTAGGTCAATAGCAACCCGGCTGAAGGGTTCCTCTACAATGGGCATATTTACTAGATGGGCTTTAGGGTGATCACCTCGCCTTCCTACTCGTTGACACACATCGCAGGTGTTACAGTAAGTTCTAACGTCAGCGTGCACCCCTGGCCAAAAGAACGTGTGAGTAATGCGGTGTAGGGTACGGGTTACGGCTAGGTGGCCTGCTAAGGGGATGTCGTGGCCTATTTTGAGGATTTCTTGACGGTATTTGTGGGGCACTACCAGCTGTCGCCTACGCTGTCCCCTTTTCTCTGTCCAGCGGTATAGTTTCCCTTTTCCCATAAGAATGTTTTGTTATCTGCCCCGCCCCCTCTGGTCTCTGCTCGTTCCCGGTACTTTTGTAAGGTCGGTCAGTCTTAGACTCTGCCTCGAAAGCATCTGGGGTGTCCCAGGGTATGGGGCCTAACCTGTCAGGCAAGGTCGGGGTAGGTCTTACCTGTGTCTCCCGCACTGGTGAGAGCTCTCGCTCCGCCCGGGCTTGGGCCCGTGTAGTCACTGGGTCCGCCTCGTTGTTGCATACTGGAGCATAGGCAGAAGTCATGGGGCCAAAATCGTTGCCCAGTAGTACTTCGGCAGGTAAATTATCCATTTGGCCCAAGTTCACAGCCCCCTTTCCCGCTCCCCAATCAAGATGCACTTTAGCTGTTGGAATTTTGTACACATCCCCCCCCGCCACTCTAACGGCCACAGTCTGTCCGGATCGCTTGTGCTCTGGCACCAAATGACTCTGTACCAGCGTGA
Source organism: Bombina bombina (assembly GCF_027579735.1). Taxonomy (NCBI): domain Eukaryota; kingdom Metazoa; phylum Chordata; class Amphibia; order Anura; family Bombinatoridae; genus Bombina; species Bombina bombina. Next base: position 1,444,551,547 of record NC_069500.1, on the reverse strand, counting down.
TAGTAGCCCCTGTGTCTCGCAATCCCTCGGGAGATCGCCCCTCGAGCCATACCCTCTGCCGATGGTGCTGGCGGTTATCTGAGGCAGCATATACAGGGTCTGCATCGTGAAGCGGCCCCACATATCCCTCCATAGGGGCCTCTTGGTTAACACAGAGGGCCCGGGCCGGACGATAGGACCCAGAGGGGTAATTGTAATTCCTGGGTGTCTGGTGCGTATTAAGGGGGCAGCTAGCCATGAAATGCCCTGGTTGCTTGCATCGGTGGCAAGTCGGTCTGGGACGCTTAGAGCTGTTATTGGGTGGTCCTGAGTGTCGGACGGGCCCTGTGGGCACCGGGGCTCGGAATTCAGCATGAGGGGGTGCACGGTAAACCTCTCTGGGTTCGACCCGTGCTGGAGCTCTGTAGTTCATGGGTTCGTGAAGACGTCATAATGTTCATCGGCCAATTTGGCTGCTTCTTCTAAGGTAGAAGGCCGCCTGTCTCGCAGCCATTCCTTCCCTTGCTGTTCCATGCCATTATAAAAATGTTCTAAGAGAAACAATTGTAAAATTTCCTCCCCAGTCACCGCTTTACTTCCGCTCAGCCAGTGATTTGCCGCTCTCCGCATTCGGTGCGCCCATTCCATATGGGTATCGTTAGGCTTCTTTTCCGTGCCCCGAAACTGTCGGCGATACGTGTCCGGAGTTACAGCGTACCGTCGCAACAGTGTCTCCTTAACTAGCTCATACTGTGTCACTTCCTCAGCACCCAGAGTACGAAAGGCTTCCAGGGCTCGCCCGGATAGTTTCCCAGACAATATCGTGGGCCACTCTCTGTTGGGAATCTGGTGCAGGGCACATTGCCTTTCGAAGTCCGCCAAATATTCATCAATCCCTGTCTCGCTCTCTAGGAAGGGTCGAAATGCCGCATAGGGTATCTTGGGTCTCCCAGCATTTTCGACAGGGATGATTACCTGCGGGGCTTCAGCATTGCGGTGTGCATTCGCTAGGTTGAGTTCGTGGGCTCGAGTCTCTCGTATATCCTCGTCCGCCTCCGCCATCAACTGCTGTACCAATTCCATGGAGGGGTTCGGCCCGTATAATGAGAGCCTTTCCCGAACAATCCTGGTTTTTTCGTCACTAATCGTGGTCGGGGAGATACTGGGGGGAGAGACAGAGAGATGCTGGGGGGAGAGACAGAGAGATGCTGGGGGGAGAGACAGAGATATGCTAGGGGGAGAGACAGAGATGCTGGGGGAAGAGACAGTGAGATGCTGGGGGGAGAGACAGAGAGATGTTGGGGGGGAGAGAGAGGGATGTTGGGAGAGAGACATGCAGTGGGGAGAGACAGAGAGATGCAGGGGAGAGTGACAGAGATATGCAGGGGGCAGAGACAGAGAGATGCTAGGGGGAGAGACAGAGAGATGTAGGGGGCAGAGAAAGAGAGATGCTGGGGGGAGAGACAGAGAGATGCTGGGGGGAGAGACAGAGAGATGCCGGGGGGAGAGACAGAGAGATGCTGGGGGGAGAGACAGAGAGATGCTGGGGGGAGAGACAGAGAGATGCTGGGAGGAGAAACAAAAAAATGCTGTGGGGAGAGACAGAGAGATGCTGGGGGGAGAGACAGAGAGATGCAGGGGGGAGAGACAGAGAGATGCTGGGGGAGAGACAGAGAGATGCTGGCGGGAGAGACAGAGAGATTCTGGGGGGAGAGACAGAGAGATGCTGGGGGGAGAGACAGAGAGATGCTGGGGGGAGAGACAGAGAGATGCTGGGGGGAGAGACAGAGAGATGCTGGGGGGAGAGACAGAGAGATGCTGGGGGGAGAGACAGAGAGATGCTGGGGGGAGAGACAGAGATGCTGGGGGAAGAGACAGTGAGATGCTGGGGGGAGAGACAGAGAGATGTTGGGGGGAGAGAGAGTGTTACGGTTACCCTTAGTCTCGCTGAGAGATGGACCGCTTAGTAGCCTGGATCCCTACTGCTAAAGAGGGGAGAAGCTGCTTTCCATAGTATTCTATATGAGTCTCGCAAATATAGAATAATCTCCCTTAGCTGCAGTACAGCTAGGATACCCTTCTGCCCACAAAAACGAGTCAACGCTGCGATTGAGGGTCAAACAAGAACTCAGGACTGGGATGCCCAGCCTGCTTTTTATTAAGGTTACAGA